>NC_133653.1:54899750-55199750 GCF_009905375.1 Apium graveolens
CAACCAAATTGGATTCCAGCTTCTTTTTACTCTTTTACCAGGCTGCATCACAGAAGGACTCAATACCTTGAACTTTGGTGATTTGAGCATGGACATCTCTAGATGATTTCCATGCCTTAATCACCTCATGTTCTCGTTCAAGCTACTTCTTCAAAATTTCTTCTTTCTTCAAGGACTCAGTTAATTCCTACTTAGAAATCTTACATTCTATTCTCAATTTTTCAAATTCAATAAACTGAGACTCTAGAACATTATTCCTCTCACTTAAAAACAAATTATTTTCTTTGATTTTAGCATTTTCCTTAGTGAGGAACTTAAGTGTAACACTCAAATGATATAATTTTATAGACATATCATTTATTGCATCATTACACTCAGCTTTAGATTAATGTGCAAGGTTAGTGGTGATTACCTGATTACTTGAAGAACTTGTCTCTCTTTCATCGGACTTGGCCATTAGGGCTAGATTGACATAGCTGACATCTTCATCCTCATCCAAACCATCTGCTGCCCAGTCATTTTCTTGTGTAATAAAAGCTCTTTCCTTTTGTTTGAGCAACTTAAAATACTTCTATTTATAATCCACAAGCTCAAACTTCTTCTTGCTGGAATCTGGCTTTCTACACTTATTGGCAAAGTGCCCTGCCAAGCCACATTTGAAACACTTGAATTTTGATTTATCCACCATGTTTTTATTTGGATTAGCTGCTCCAAAGTTCTTTTTGAACTTGAGCTTGGCAAATCTTCTAGAAAGAAATGCAAGATGTTCATCAATGTCATCCCTATCATCTTGGCTCACAGAATCTTCATTTTCTGCTACCCGCCCCTTGCCCTTGTTTTCACAGACCTTTGAAGTGGACTCAACAGCTTCTATCTTCATCTCCTTCTCTTTCTCTAACTCAGCAACCAGTGCAATGGACCCTCCTTTCTTTCTCCCTTTCTCCATTCTTTCATCTTGCTCAATTTCAAGCTCATAAGTCTTTAAAATGTCATACAGTCTCTCCAGTGTAAACTCCTTGTATTCTTGTGAATTTCTCAAGGAGACTGTCATTGGTTTCCATTCTTTTGGAAGGGATCTCGGGAATTTGAGGTTAGAATCTTTGGTTTGGTAGACTCTTCCATGCAGCTTCAGAGCATTTAGCAGCTTTTGAAATCTACTAAAGATATCAGTGAGAGTTTCACCTTCTTCATAGTGGAAATGCTCATATTGCTGAATTAGTAACTGCATCTTGTTTTCTCTAACTTGTTCAGTGCCATCACGGATTATTTGAATGGTATCCCAAACTTCCTTGGTTTTCTTGCAGTTGATGATGTTATCGAACATGTCACCATCAACTCCATTGAACATAATATTCATGGCCTTCTTGACTTTCCTGACTTGTTCAATATCAGGATCTGAAAATTCATGCCTTGGCTTGGGAACTGATGGCTCATTTCCAGTTGCAGCTCTCATTGGTACATGAGGACCTCTCTCTATGCAATCCACATAGGCCTCATCTTGAGAAAGTAAATGAAGATGCATCTTTACCTTCTAGTGATGGTAATTCTCTTTGTCCGGAAAAGGAATCTTGACTCCAACATCCTTCTTGTTCATCTTGTTGTTTGTTGTGATCTTTAAACTCTTTGTGCTTCAAGAGCTTGCTCTGATACCAATTGTTAGTCCCTAACAATGCAGCAAGAATTACAAAAGGGGGGGTTGAATGTAATTCTAGTGAACTTTTTCTTGAACTATAAAATGTTCTAACTCAAACTATATATATATATATATAAGTGTTTTGATTTGCAAGGTGCGGAATAACAAGTTAAATGAATCAAAAACACAAAGTAATAAAAACACAAGCTTTTAAAAATTTCTGGTGGATTTGAAAGTATCCACCAGATATATATATATATATATATATATATATATATATATATATATATATATATATATATCGATTTAAGAACTCTGTGAAGAACAAGTTGTCTCACAACTGCTTTACAACTGAACAAATAAACTACAGAGAAATTCTTAACAGTTACAGCCTTTTCTATTTCACTTCTAAAAGTGTTTGCTTAGTTATTTGTTTCAATAGCTACACTTGGTTTATATATCACCAAGTTTGCATGGTAATAAGACATGATAATAAAACAAAACTATCAAGTCAAACTCCATGCTGCTTCACTACTCTATTCCAACATCTTTGAAAATCTTCTTAGCTTGCATGGAAATGGTAATGCTTCTTTGTTCTTCATTTCCTGTTAAACAGGCTCCCACATTCCTTTTGTAAACACCCAACGCATGTGACTGTGTTGTAACTATCAACAGATGTTTGAATTGATCATCCGTCGGGTACATGCTTGTCATCCGTCGGGTTGCGTTGTTGATCATCTGTCGGGTAGCTTTGTTGATCATCCGTCGGGTAGCTATTTGACACTTGACTTCATTTCACTTATGTTTTCTTTGATATCAGTCGACTAGGTTTGGAAAGCATTAGGTAAGCATGTCGGTTTCCTTTCCATAGTTTTATATTTTATAAATTAAATAAAACACAACATATGGAGAGATATACAGGATGGGATCAGCACCTCACCGGGATGATCATGTGATAGGAAATATGTTATTTCCCAATAATACAACAACAAAATTACAGAATGGGGTTGAATGAAATTCTGGTTTCTTTTTTTTGTGAAAAACTTTTTATAGAATATACAATTGTGTTTTTGAATAAGAAAGAATGCAGATAAAGCTTTTGAAGTATTCTACTCACACAAAGTAAATAAACATTATGTTTAAAAACTTTCTGGTGGATTTGTCTTTCCACCGGAGATGTTTATTTGAAGAAATCTTTGTGATTCAATTTGCACACATCTGCTTACAAGTATTTTCTTACAACTTTGAACTTGAGAGTCTTTCTAGAGATATAACTTGCTAAACTCTTGAGTTCTTACTTGTTTTTTTAAATACTTGCTACACTTGATTTATATTGAACCAAGTTTACATGTGCAATAAACAAGAATAAAAGTCCTAACAGCTAGATCCATGCACATGCTTCTTCATCTCTCTGTCCAATGCAATCCAAGTAAGATATAGTATCTTTGAACGACCTTGTTTTGCATGAAAATGAAAATGCTTCACTTTCTTCTATAACCTGAAAGCAGGCTGGCACATTCCTTTTGTGCATTATCAACTCATGTGACTCTGTAAGCCTCTGTCAAGTCACTATCAACTGCTATCTTATTGATCATCCGTTGAAGCTTAATTATTGTCATACATTGACACTATACTAATGTCATCCATTGAAGCTTTCTTCTTAGCCGAAACTTTATCTGGTATCAGTTGAGGACCTCTTGACTAGCTTCTCCGTTGAATGCATATTGAGTCATCTGTTGAAGCTTGTAGTTTAGCAGTTGATGATGTTTCCTTAGCAGTTGATACTCTTTCACTTATACAAAATTACAAGGCATTTTATATCTACACTTAGCCCACCTATTTTGTATATCTTTCTAGTAGTCAACATGACTTATAAATCACTATAACTCTCAAATCCCTCAGTTATCATAGTGTACAGAATGTGCTACACACTTATTAATATAAGCTACTCCTTCAACAGATAGACAGACCGTGGTTATCCGTTGAAGGCTTCTAAATGACACTTAATAATTCTACTTAAGGTGTTTTGGTGAGTTATCATCAAGACTACAATATATTTCTAACAATCTCCCCCAATTTATGTCTAATGGAATTATATACATAAATTCAGGTTGAATTGATGATAACAAAACACCCTATAAGGATAATATATTGAAAAGTTGACAATTTAAAAAGTGCTTCATTATAATAGAAATGTGCAAAGAAGGTTATAAGAAGTTTACATGTCATTATCAAGGTGTTTCTCTAGTCTGAGCAAATTATTTTCTTTTCCTTAATTCCCTTATTTTCCTTCCCAACTTCTCATTATTTTCCTCAATCTAGAATTGAAGTTGTCTGTAAAACTCAGCTTCATTTTCTTCATTTACATCCAGCATCTCCTGCATCTCCTTGAGAGTTTGAGCTGGTATTCAATTCTGAAAAATCTTCTGATAAGGTATATTTTTATATATATTTTAGATGATTTTTGTCCTCATATTTATTATGTTTTGCACTGATTTGGATATTTATTAAATAGGTTTTGATTTTTTATTGCAGATTACAAGGAAATTCTATACTTGGAAGGATTTGGAGCAAAAAGTCCTATTTTGGTGTAAAAATAGAAGAAAATTCGTAATATTGGACTACACGGGCTGCAAATACTGTTTGGGTCGTATCTTGAGTTCTAGAAGTCCGTTTCTGACAATCTTATAGTCCACGCGAAGCCCACATAATTGTCTTTAATTCAGAGATGTTCCATTAAGGAGAATCTATATGTAGAATCCCAAAAAAACTGCAGTGAACAGACAGCTATGAATTTTTATTACAGAATCCAATTCGGTTTAGAACTCTCACTTGTAATTTGATTAGAATAATTAAATACTTCTATTATTAGAAGAGGAACAAAATTTTATTATTAGTTTAAAATAATATTAGATACGTATTATGTAGAGTAGGAGGAGTTAGGGTTTTATATACAGAGAAGAAAGTCATAGATTTTGGTCTTGTGACAAGATTGAATGTTACAGGTTTTCTTATCTGATTTTCTTACATGTTATTATTAGTTCAATTATGCTTCTTTATTTTCTTAGTTGTTTTACTTGTGTAATTATTAGCGAGTAGTCATTTCTAGGGCATTAAGGGGAAGCCATGTTTGCACTATAATCTTGGCATGATCTTCACAGTAGTTCGATTTATTATGGTTAATTCTAATTGATTATGTTTTATTAATTTATGTAATCGTCTGATATCATGAATTAATTGAATGCAATAGGAGTAATAGATCGGGAGATTTTACTCACTAGAGGCACACATACATTAGCATAATTGAATTTGAGAGCTGGAGCATCATTGGATTCTTTGAGCGTTAATGCTTGGGAGAGATTAACATTGCTTTAATTGCCTGATTAATTGAATTATCAAAAGTTATTAATGTGTAAGCATATTCCGAGAGTGTTAATACCCAAGAGAGATTGACAAACTCTAGTTGTGTGACCACTTTAGTGGCTTTAGCTTAGAAGCCGATTATTGTGTGAGCATGGTGGACCTAATTGCCCTAGCTTTTTAATTCTTTGCTTAATATCTATTATTTTAGTGTTAATTTAGTTTTAGTTCTTATCTAGTAAAATATTATTCACACAATCTTTTTGCTCTTGAAATAATCTATAGTAATTGAGTCGAAATTGATAGAGTATGTCTCCTTGTGGATTCGAACCGTACTTGCTAGTATCTGCTAACAACAGACACCGTGCACTTGAGACATATATAAAATAACAAATCATCTTCTGATACACTTCTCATCTCTAAACTCTATGATCCGGTAAGGTTTTATGTGCACCTTATCTCCAGTCTTTGGAATGGTTAGAACATTTGGTAGTGCATTAGGATCTCTCCAGCTTTGTCTGATTTGAGTTATTTTCCCGAGTATTTATGATTTAGCAAACTTTGTGAATCCAAAGTCATTCTTCATTATAGTAAATAGCTTGGTTAAGACACTGTAGCTTTCCTCAAGAATCCTATAGAATGGCCATATCCTCTTATAACCACCCTTGTATCTGAAAATCAATCTCTCTAGAAGTTTGGTGGTAACATCAATTCCTCTCACTTTTTCTAATTCTTCCAAATAGAGCTCAATAACAGAGAATTCTTTGATGCTACAGATGAATAGTTGATCATTTTTGTTGACAATAGGCTTCTGTGGTTTTCAGATGGCTTTTAGTGGAGATAGGGTGGGCTTCTTCTTCTTTCTTGGTTTTCTTTTCTTGGTTGGTAAGAGGATGTTCAAATCAAGGATTGGTAAACTCTCCCAATCCATAGGTTCTTCTTTAGGAATTATTGGTTCACCATGATAGTTTACCTCGGGATATACCTTGGTTTCAACTGGTTCCTCTTTGGGAATAGTTGATTGAGTTGAAGGAACAGATTGAGATGGCTCACTCTTCTCCTCTGAAATTTTACTTGCCCTCCGACCAGCTCACACCTTTATTCTTTTTTCTATTTTCCACTCAGGCTTCTCTTCCTTTTCATCATTCAATATCTTTTCAGTTTCAGTAGCAGGCTTCTCAATCTTCTTTTGAGCTTCTTTAGTAGCCTTTTTTGATCTTGCACACTCGCTTCTTTTTGTAAACTTGTCAATCATGTAGGATTTTATCTATCACAGAAGCATGGTAAAATAATTTTCTTGATATAAAATCCAAATAAAAGCATACAAATCGTGATTAAAACATATGGGATCGATTTCTAACCTTTAAAAGCGATCCAAGAACAACGAGCGGAGATCCTTAGCAGCTGCTCTTCAAGTGTGAAGCACTCCACGGTATCCACCAAGAAATCGATATAATGAAGGAGGAGGAGGTGGAGAGAATTAGGGTTTTGTAAATTTTTTAGGTTGAGGCAAAAATAGGGTTTTAACCCTTTATTATTCTCACTAATAATTAAAACACCTTTTAATTATTAATCCTTTTTCTAAACACTTTAGAAATAATTCTCTCTCTTGATTTAATTTCCACAAATTAAATTCTTAATTAATAATATTAAGAACTTTTCTTAATTAATTTATAATCAATTAAATCTTATTTAATCAATTATTAAATTTGCCAATTAATTATTTATTTCATAAATAAATAATTATCAGCCATTATTAATTAATTCCTCCACCATTAAATCATTCTCTTTTATGGTGTGACCCTGTAGGTTCAATATTAAGCCAGTAGTA
This sequence comes from Apium graveolens, assembly GCF_009905375.1. Lineage (NCBI taxonomy): Eukaryota > Viridiplantae > Streptophyta > Magnoliopsida > Apiales > Apiaceae > Apium > Apium graveolens. Next base: position 54,906,575 of record NC_133653.1, read on the forward strand.
GAAATAAATAATAATAAAACTATTTTATCATTATTTATATAAATTCTCTAATTCATTAAATATGATTAATTAATTAATCATATTTATTCTACATCGTGAGAGATACTTCTCAACATATCGCGACTATCCGGATAATACGAATTCACTGCTTAGAATACCAAGAACCTATTCAGTGAGTAGTTACCGTACAATCAATTCCATCTACCCTGCAATGTCACGATTAAATATAAGGCATGGAACTTGTGTCAAGCCTATCTTATTTAATCGCTTGCTTTCCCATTCATTATGCTTAGTTCTATTTAATGTAAATTAGAAACTCCTTTCTAATTTCATTCACTCTGGCCAGAGATTCCTGAACTAGCATAAGTGGATCAGCATTGAACATTCTCTTCCTTCACTGGAAGGGGTATATCCTTTATTGATCATACACTATTTTCGTGTACAAATTCCTATACCTAGTAGAGCCCTTATAATTGTCCCCGGAGACTAAGAACTAAACCAAAGCATAGTTCAGTGTACACAAGATGACTATGATGACCTCAAGTCTAAGGATACTTGTACAACTATCACTATGTGAACAACTGCTGACACGTGAGTGAACTCCATCAGTTGTTCAGCTGTGTGAGTCATGTTCAGTGAACTTATTCTATAAGAAGCACCTACATACTAACTATAGTGTCACCACATAAATATCTATGAGAACAGACATCCTTCATAATGAAGCAAGCATAGTATGTACCGATCTTTGCGGATTATTAATTACCAGTTAGTAATCCTACGACCAGGAACTATTTAAGTTTAGAGTTATCATCTTTTAGGTCTCATTATTATGATCTCATCACAATCCATAAAAAGCTTTACTCTAAACTGTGGTATATCTTATTTAAACACTTAAAATAGATAGAGCCCGCAATAAAAACAAAACAAGTCTTTTATTAATATCAATGAAATCAAAACAGATACATAAAAGTTATTCCTAAATCCTTATACATGATTGGACTTAGGACATATCTCTTTCAATCTCCCACTTGTGCTAAAGCCAATCACTCCGGTATCTAATACCCATCTTGTCTTTATGACGATCAAAGTGACTTTGAGAAAGTGGCTTTGTGAGTGGGTCTGCTACGTTGTTATGTGTGTCAACTCTCTCGACGTTGACATCTCCTCTTTCAACAATCTCCCTAATCAGATGAAAGTGCCGCAGGACATGTTTGGAATTTTATGAGACCTAGGTTCCTTGGCTTGTGCTATTGCTGCGTTGTTATCACAATACAACACAATAGGCTCTTCAACGCTAGGAACAACTCCCAACTCAGAAACAAATTTCCTCATCCAAACGGCTTCTTTTGCAGCCTCACTTGCAGCTATATATTCTGCTTCCGCTGTGGAGTCAGCCGTTGTAGACTGTTTGGAACTCTTCCAACTAATCGCACCACCATTCAGAGTAAACACGTACCCTGACATGGATTTGCTATCACTTTATGATTGAAAACTAGAGTCAATATAACCCTCTATTTTCAACTCAGATTCACCACCAAAAATAAGAAAAATGTCTTGAGTCCTTCGCAACTACTTAAGGATGTTTTTCACTGCTTTCCAGTGGTCTTCACCTGGATTGGACTGATATCTGCTCATCACACTAATTGAATAAGCAACATCAGGCCTTGTACACAACATCGCGTACATGATAGATCCTATTGCTGAAGCATAAGGAATCTTACTCATACGCTCTCTTTCCTCAGGTGTCTTAAGAGGCATTTTTTCGGAAAGGGACACTCCATGGCTCATCGATATAAGACCTCTTTTGGAGTTTTCCATGCTAAACATTTTAAGCACTTTCTGGATGTATGTACCTTGGGTAACACCTGTCATTTTTCTAGATCTATCTCTATAGATATTCATACCGAGAATGTAGGATGCTTCTCCCAAGTCCTTCATGGTGAAGTTCTTTGATAGCCATACTTTGACTGATTGCAGCATCGGTATATCATTTCCTATAAGAAGTATGTCATCTACATACAATACAAAAAATGTTACCGCGCTCCCACTAACCTTCTTGTAGACACATGGTTCATCTATGTTTTTGATAAAACCAAACTCTTTGATTGTCTCATCAAAACGGATGTTCCATCTACGAGAAGTTTGCCTTAAACCATATATGGTTCGCAACAGCTTACACACTAGGTGTTCATTTCCCTTGGAAAGAAAATCCTCTGGCTGTGTCATATACACTTCCTCCTCAAGTTCCCCATTGAGGAAGGCCGTTTTCACGTCCATTTTCCAGATCTCATAGTCGTAGTAAGCAGCAATCGCAAACAAAATCCGAATTGATTTAAACAGGGCTACAGGCGAAAAAGTTTCATCAAAGTCAATCCATTGCCTTTGTTTGAATCCTTTTGCCACGAGCCTGGCCTTATAGGTCTCCACCTGGCCATCTACTCCAATCTTTCTTTTTTATACCCACTTGCACCCAATAGGCTTAACACCTTCAAGCGCCTCAACCAGAGTCCATACTTGGTTGGTATACATAGATTCCATTTCGAATTTCATGGCACTATGTCATTTCTCTGAGTCAACACTACTCATAGCCTCATTATAGGTCACAGGGTCGTCATCATCAATGATTGACAACTCATTGCCATTCTCAATGACAAGGCCATAATACCTCTCAGGTTGGCGAGACACTCTCCCTGTCCTACGAATGGGCTGTTCCACAGAAGGTTGTTCAGTCTGAACAGGTATTTCCACTTGATCCGTAGTAGTTTGTGCTTCTTGAACTTCATCAAGTTTAATTTTGCTCCCACTGTTTCCTTCAAGGATAAACTGCTTTTCCAAGAAGGTAGCATGTCTGGAGACAAACACCCGATGATCGGTGTAAAAGTAATACCCCAAAGTCTCTTTAGAATTTCCCACAAAATTACATTTTACGGATCGAGATTCCAGCTTATCTGGGTCAACTTTCTTGACATAAGTTGGACATCCCCAAATCTTAACGTGTTTAAGACTCAGTTTCCTTTCTTTCCATATCTCATATAGAGTTTGAGGAACAGATTTGGAAGGCACCTTATTCAGTAAATATGCTGAGATTTCCAATGCATAACCCCATAGAAATACTGGAAGATTCGCATAGCTCATCATGGACCGAACCATGTCTAACAAAGTTCGATTTCTCCTTTCAGATACCCCATTCAACTGTGGAGTATATGGAGGAGTCCATTGGGAGACTATACCATTTTCTTTGAGATAATCTAGAAACTCTCCATTCAAGTATTCACCACCTCGATCTGATCGAAGAGTTATAATACTGTGTTTGGTTTGTTTCTCCGCTTTATATTTATATTCTTTGAACTTTTCAAAGGCTTCAGACTTGTGTTTCATCAAATACACATATCTGAATCTAGATTTATCATCTATGAAAGTAATGAAGTATGAAAATCAACCCATGGCTTGCGTAGACATTGGTCCACATACATCTGTGTGTACCAATCCTAGCAAATCTGCAGCCCTCTCTCCATGTCCACTAAATGGAGATTTGGTCATTTTACCCAATAGACAAGACTCGCATGTAGGATATGATTCAAAATCAAAGGGGTCAACTAACCCTTCCTTATGCAATGTCCGCAGTCTATTTTCACTAATATGATCTAGCCTACAGTGCCATAAATAGGTCAAATTTTCATTATCTCGTTTTCTTTTGTTAGTTTGCAATCTGAAGTAAATCATGCTCTACGTCACATACATACAGACCATTATTTAAAATTCCACGTCCATAAAGAACATTATCTCTAAGAATAGAACATTCATTATTCTTAATTATAAATGAAAAACCATCCATATCCAACATAGGAATAGAAACAATATTTCTCACAATAGAGGGAACGTAATAACAATTATTCAAAATAATAGTCTTGCCCGTAGGCATATGTAAACTAAATGATCCTACAGATATGGCCGCAACCCTTGCTCCATTACCCATACGTAGAATCACCTCATCTTTTTCAAGAGTCCTACTTCCCTTTAGTCCTTGCAACGAATTGCAAATATGAAAACTACAGGCGGTATATAATACCCAAGTAGAAATTTGACCTAGTGACATATTAACTTCGATCATGAACATGCCTGAATCAGAAGCGGTAATCTCACTACCCTTCTTCTTCTTCAATTCTGCAAGGTAAACCTTGCAGTTCCTCTTCCAGTGCCCCAACTTGTTACAGTGAAAGCAAACAGCTAAATTAGGACCAGTCAACTTGTGAGCATCTAGAATGCTCCGGAGTGATAGTGCAGAAGACATAACGAATATAGTAAATCTGTAAATGATAAACACATAACAACACTTAGCAAATATTCTATTTCATTTCAAAACACTATATGAATCGGGTCTTTATTCATAAGTGGCTCCCACTAGTTTATCTAATTTATACAACCCCTAAGTGAAAATTAAGCATTCATAATGCTAGTGGGAATAGAGATCCTACATTCCATCACACAACCTCGGCTGTAGCACGAAACGTCATGTGATGTTCAATAGGAAGACAACTCTTTTCAATTACATCTTATGTTATTCCCTAATATAACTTTAGCCTCTTGAATAATTGAGTCACGACTGTAGCACGACAAACTCAATATTCCAAGTCAAGTCTAACCCAACATTTCGTACAATTAAATCAGTCTCCAACGGCCCACGGCTGTAGCACGTAACGACCTTTAGATTCTAATTCAATGTACACATCTCTATGTAATAGACAAGTATTTTTTATTTCGAAATCAAAGTCCTCGGCTGTAGCACGAAATGACAATGATTTAAAAATAAGAACCACTTTCTATCATGTTGGAAGGCTATGACCGACACAAGCCCGTTGTGTCATTGGCCAATTACTACTTGATATTATTTAATTTTAGAGGGATTATATTACGTTACAATCATAATCATATTATAAAGAGATTCATCCTTTTAAAATTAAATATTTCAAATCAATAATTGATAATCAGATGATTCCCAGATCGGGTGGAGCATTGTCAAGAGGCGTCACTTAATAACCCTTTCTTACAGATAGAAATCTGTTGTTGACAGAATCATCCTTTTTCTCAATATTGAAAATTCATATTCAATTACGTGTTTCATAAACACAAGAATCTCATGATCGTATTCATAATATTTATATTAAGGTCATGAAACAATTTCACTATACTAGATTGTCTAATAAACGCCTTATGTTAATTAAGTTCACCCAAATCTATCATCGCATGATAAACTAAGCATATATCACATATATAAGCATGAATAAACGTAAAGGTAGGCATGTTACATCATGTAGCATATTGGTCTAAGCATTATACATCTCTATGTATCACATGAGGCATTTAAAAGCAATTAAAATAGTCAAAAACAGCTTTAAAACACTACTGTTAGCTATAAACAGTTCGAAACAATTTCAGAAAATATCATATAATATACTATTAGATGCGTCTCGAAAAGACGAATCCAACGGTACCAAGCACGCCTCATTATGACCAAGCACGCGCCCACACGCGCCCGAAGAAGCAAACCCACGCGCCATAACGCGCACACGCGCTGTCAGGCGCGTGTCTGACTTTCGTCCACGCGCCCCACGCGCACACGCGCTTCACGCGCCCTAAACCCTAAGCTGACGTCAGTATAACGTCATCTGATGACGTCAGCACAGGGCTGACCGTTGACCCGCGCGTGTTTGACACGCACTGCGCGTGACACAGGAGCGCGTGTGCCCCACGCGCGCATGCCAGACGCGCGCTCCTCTGCCCGTTTCAGACTGTCCCCGCCGCCTTTGTACTGCTGCCGATTTCTCCATTGGAGGCTGTGCCTCACCAATCAATGCAGACTAACAGTGCTCTTCTTTTAAAAACATAACAGCATAAACATATATATATATACTAACAGATTATATATATATATATATATATATATATATATATTTATTTACGAATTTAATTAAAACAACTTCAAAAATTTATAACAATTAATCCATACATCATAAAATTATGAAAAAAATACCCAGACGATCTATAACACTTGTAGAACCCAGATCTACAGTCAAAATAATTCTGAGAAACAATTTCTAATCAATCATAATTAATCCATGATATAACTTGTAAAAATCATAATTAATTCATACAAGCACATAAAATTCTGAAATTTTTTTCACAGATCTATATGCATACAACCTATGCTCTGATACCATTGTAGGATTTTATCTATCACAGAAGCATGGTAAAACAATTTTCTTGATATAAAATCCAAATAAAAGTATACAAATCATGATTAAAACATATGGGATCGATTTCTAACCTTTAAAAGCGATCCAAGAACAACGAGTGGAGATCCTTAGCAGCTGCTCCTCAAGTGTGAAGCACTCCACCGGTATACACCAAGAAATCGATATAATGAAGGAGGAGGTGGAGAGAATTAGGGTTTTGTAAATTTTTTAGGTTGAGGTAAAAATAGGATTTATAATAGTATATTTATAGGTAAAATTTTCAGCTGAAATTTTTTCCATAAAATATTATTATTATTAACCCTTTATTATTCTTACTAATAATTAAAACACCTTTTAATTATTAATCCTTTTTCTAAACACTTTAGAAATAATTCTCTCTCTTGATTTAATTTCCAAAAATTAAATTCTTAATTAATAATATTAAGAACTTTTATTAATTAATTTTTAACCAATTAAATCTCATTTAATCAATTATTAAATTTGCCAATTAATTAATTATTTCATAAATAAATAATTATCATCCATTATTAATTAATTCCTCCACCATTAAATCATTCTCTTTTATGGTGTGACCCTGTAGGTTCAATATTAAGCCGGTAGTAGAAATAAATAATAATAAAATTATTTTATCATTATTTATATAAATTCTCTAATTCATTAAATATGATTAATTAATTAATCATATTTATTCTACATCGTGAGGGATACTTCTCAGCATATCGCGATTATCCGGATAATACGAATTTGCTGCTTAGAATACCAAGAACCTATTCAGTGAGTAGTTATCGTACAATCAATTCCTTCTACCCTGCAATGTCACGATTAAATACAAGGCATGAAACTTGTGTCAAGCCTATCTTATTTAATCGCTTGCTTTCCCATTCACTATGCTTAGTTCTATTTAATGTAAATTAGAAACTCCTTTCTAATTTCATTCACTCTGGCTAGAGATTCCTGAACTAGCATAAGTGGATCAGCATTGAACATTCTCTTCCTTCACTGGAAGGGGTAGATCCTTTATTGATCATACACTATCTTCGTGTACAAATTCTTATACCCAGTAGAGCCCTTATAATTGTCCCTGGAGACTAAGAACTAAACCAAAGCATAGTTCAGTGTACACAAGATGACTATGATGACCTCAAGTCTAAGGATACTTGTACAACTATCACTATGTGAACAACTGCTGACACGTGAGTGAACTCCATCAGTTGTTCAGCTGTGTGAGTCATGTTCAGTGAACTTATTCTATAATAAGCACCTACATACTAGCTATAGTGTCACCACACAAATGTCTATGAGAACAGACATCCTTCATAATGAAGCAAGCATTGTATGTACCGATCTTTGCGGATTATTAATTACCAGTTAGTAATCCTACGACCAGGAACTATTTAAGTTTAGAGTTATCAACTTTTAGGTCTCATTATTATGATCTCATCACAATCCATAAAAAGCTTTACTCTAAACTGTGGTATATCTTATTTAAACACTTAAAATAGATAGAGCCCGCAATAAAAACAAAACAAGTCTTTTATTAATATCAATGAAATCAAAACAGATTACATAAAAGTTATTCCTAAATCCTCATACATGATTGGACTTAGGACGTATCTCGTTCAAATCCAACTGGTTGGATTGGTTGTTGATTGTTAATCTAGGATATTGAACTAGTCTACAAGTAGTACTTTGAGATTTTACCTCGAGATCTCCAGTTAGGCATATAAAGGACTTGACATCTCGATAATTATATTGGCTTATCGAGATCTCTAATACTCCATAGTTAATTTGACTTGTAGAGGTCTCTAAGTTCTCTATAAGAGAATTTAGCTTGTCGAGATCTCTCATCTTCATATCTTCACTTTGGCTTATCGAGATCTCTTATGTTCACATCTTCACTTTGGCTTATCGATATCTCTGAGTTCTCTAGTGGCTTGTTGACTTGTCGATAACTCGGAGTTCTCTAGTGAAATTTGACTTGTCGATAACTCGGAGTTTTCTAGTGAATTTTGACTTGTCAATAACTCTGAGTTCTCTAGTGAAGAAATGACTTGTCGTTATCTCCAATCTGCATGTCTTCAATTTGACTTGTCGATATCTCTGAGTTCTCTAGTAGCTTTCCTGAGTTCTCTATAAGTCATTCTGGAGTTCTCGAATGACTTCTCTATAACACTAAATTTGTGACTTGTAGAGATCTTGACTTAAAATATTTTTCTCAAAACAGATTTATTCAACTTCAAGCTTCTTCATAATTCTTCTGAGGCATGATCTTCTTGATCTTCTTCCAGATAGAATTCTTAGGCTTGATACTGTTTACAGAAAAAGACTCCAGTCTGCTCTTTGACATTTTTACAGACTTTAAGAGTTAAAATACAAAATGCAAACTAAGATTACAAAACAACTTACTTAGGATTGTCAATTTGACTTACTCTTGTTATTGTGCAGGCATGTCTTGCACAATAATCTCCCTCAATTTGTGAGAAGATTGCTTAACACAAATTCATGCCTGTTAACAAGACTAACCCCAAGTTATAATGGAAAACAAGACTAATATAGAAATTGATACAATTATAGCAATGTACATTAGATGATTTTGAGTTGAGTAATTACAAGCATCAGACAAAGACTGGAACTTTTGATTCTTTTCAAATGAGGTCCTATAAATATACAAGAATTTCAAGTTCCTCTATGATTGGAGAGCCTGTTAGAGCTTCTTTCAGTTTGAGTATGTCTTGCTCTGGATAACCATCTAACATTTCAATTCTGAATTTTAAAAATTAAGGCAGCTTTTACATTCAGAAATTTTCCATCTTTGGAGATTCCGCTCATCCCTTTTGCTTTGAGTTCTTCTGATCTTTTGATGTACATTTTCAATCTCTTCATCATACTTTCTTTTTTTCTCCTCATATTCTGCTTTACTCCTTGCTCTTCTTTCCTCCCTTGCAATCAACCATTCAGCTAGAACAGATCTCCATGCTCTTGCAGTAGTATCCTTGTCCTTCAACAAACTTATCACTCTCTTGATTTCTGTTGGAGAGAGAGTGACCATCAAATTGCTTCCAAGAAAAGTGAATGACCCCTTGAAAGTAGATTCTTACTTCCTTTAGAGTAACAACCCAGACTATAACTATTTCCTCAGCTAGCTGTTGAAAATAATCTTCATCTGAGATGCACCAATTTAAAGGTAGAAAGTCACTTTGCTTGAAACAGTTCCAGATGGCCCTTTCAGTAACTTGTACTTTTTCAGCATCCTTAGCCTTCTTAGGTTTCCTCCCAACAGTTTTGTAGTGAATTTTGAGTGAAGGCTTATCTAATGATAAGTTTGTGATTTTCTTGAGAGATGTTTGGTTAGAGGTGATTGGTGTTTTGAGGAAGGTGTTTGTAGTTTGTTTGTATAGAAACTTTGGCTTAGAGTTTAGAGGAGGTTTGATGATTGAGGTTGTTGGCTTTGAAGGTTGAGCTAGATTTGTTTGGATTTTTAGGGATTGTTGTGGTTCTGAGCCATCATGCCTTTTCTTGCTTCTTCTCTCTTCTCCCTTTTTCTTATCTTCTTCCTTCTTCTCATTGTTACTACCAGTTGCTCTTGAAGGTTGACTAGGATTTGAGCCAGATGTTTTTGTTCATCATGCTTCTGCTCATCATCATCCTTGTCACTTCTTAGATTAAACTGAGTGGATGGCAACATGGTGTCAGCATTTCTGAGATACCTTTCAAGAATCCTGATCATTTCTTCATCTTCAATTTTCTTGATCTTTTTATACTTCAAGTCAAATTGAATAGTCAGGATCAGTCTCATATTCCCTCTCACACAATTCTTGGGCATATTGAGGATTTTGTTCTTCTTGGTCTGTGGGCATATGTAGGACACTCCTTTGCTTGGATATAGATAGGCTTCAGTAAAAGCTGTTATCTGTGCATTTTTAAGTTCATTGAGAAGCTGAGTGTCCTCTGTGATGACTCTATGAACCTTGTCAATCATCACATCCAGCTCAGATGCTCTTAGAGTTCTGAGATTTGAGATAGAGACTTGAAGGCATCTGTCTACACCACCATCATTGATATTGACCACAATCCTCTTTTGTAGATAATTATCAACATTCAACATTACTGCCCTGACTTGATTGATAGTTTTAGCCAATGCTCTTTTATATGTGATGAAGTTATTTTGAAGAGACATTATCAAGACTGCAAGAAGTTCACTGAATTCTTGATCTTGATTTGGTCCTTCTGCAGCCTTGATGAGTCTTTCTTTGCCAATATCAACTTGAGCACTTGAAGAGCCTTGGCCAACCTGAACATGATTTTTGGATTTAGCTTGAGCATCCCTGGATTGTTAAATCCTAGCCTCAATCTCCCCCTTAGTCTTGGTGACAGGCATGAGTAAAGGAGTTGGTAGTTCAGGCCTTATGTCTTCAGGTAGTGAGGGTAGTGAAATGTTGAGTTTTCCCATAATGGCTCCCAAAGCGACAGAGTTCTGCATTTGGAGATGCTTGTGGGAGTCCACCAATGTCTTAATGTCAGATTGTTGACTTTTGACCAGAGAAGTCAAAGCTTGAACTTGAGCAGTGAGAGATACATTAGAGGTTTCTAGAGAAGCCACTTGTGTCTTGAGAGCTTGAAAGTCTTGTGAAGAGGAGTGTGAAGTAGAGACAGCAGTAGATGGGCCAAGTGAAACTTGCACATATTTCTGAATTTCATCCATAACCAAAGGAGAAGGAGTGTATCTTGCAGTATGCATTTGATCCAGCTTCCACCTTATATCATTTGAGTTGATGATGTGATCTTGAACCACCTTGTGCAAAGCTACAAAGGAGTCTTTTAGTTGTGTAACACTCATGTCAATCCCACTAAGATCATACCTTGACATTTGTTCTAAAAAGGTTTTGAACTGATTTTTGATCTCAGTCTGAGAGGGGATAATTTGATCCATTTTTCCCTTACCATCCTCATAATCTTGTCTTCATGTCCATTCAATGTGATTTGAAGTGCTTTTCCAAAATTATGGAAAGCCTTGATTTGAGCTTTGTAGACATCATTGATGGCATCATACACGTCTTGGGGAGTTAATGATCTAGCATTGCTGCCCAAAATGTAATGTACTCCTCCTTGAACTTAGCTAGCACAACATCCATTTCAATGGTGAAATCCTTATCCAGCCAAGCATCACAGTTAGCATCCTGACCAGTTTCATCAATAATTTTAGCTTGGTTATCTTCAACATTAGCCTGGTAGGTGATCATGATAGCTTGGTAGTCATGGTTGGACATGTTGGATGTGAGTAGCTGTTGTGATATTTGTGCAAGGCCTCCAAGTTGATTAACTCTGAGATCTTCAATGGTGGAAGGTTGATGTGTGGTTTTTTGAAGCCATTGGGAGATTAAGTGTTGTTGTTGTGGTTGTGAGGTGGATGGTTGAGGGTCAAAACCACTTGTGACTGAAGTCACAGTTAGATTCACAGATTTCTTTGTGTTTATGACAAGTTATTATTCCTCAAATATAGTGAGAAACTCCAATTGAATTGGAGGGGATTTGAATGGTTTACTGTCATGTGCACCAGTCTCAAGCCTGTATGCTTCTTGCAAAGCACAGTCACATGAATGTGATATGCTTGCCTCCTCCATGACAGGATCATTGGCAATTGTACTCCTAGCATCAACTGATAATGCAATTTCTACTAGGGTTTTGAGGGGAGTACATGAGGAACCTCCAATTGAATTGGAGAGGATTTAGATAGCTCCCCCTCAGGAGTACTACCCTCAAACCTAACAGTCTGTGAAGACTGATTTGCACATGAAGGTGCATTTGTGACATCCATGGGGTCTTCAGTAAAAACTGATGAATCCCCCATGATTTTGATGGTGTCATCAAGGTCTACCCCAGCTAGTAGCCTCTCATCATCTGATTGTAGTGTCTGGGTGGTGAGCAAGGTTTTTTAAACCAAGTTACTTGATTTAGCTTGCACTTTTCAAGTGTTGTAGGAGAGGAAGAAATTTGTAAGATTAAGACTTGTTGCTCAGAATTGAGTGTTGGCAGCTCCCCCTGAATGGATGAGGGAGCTTCAAAAGATGTGCTCTCACAGTGTTTGCTATCCTTATTTCTCCTACCATACACTTGAATTTCTTCAGGTGTTGGCTGTGCAGACTCTATACAGGGTGCATTGGGGTGAATGCTCTTTTTAATAGATACACCCTGTTGAGAGGATGTATCTAGAGTCTGTTTAGTCCCCAATTTTACAATTGCATCCTTTTGGGAGGATACAGAGGTGGTTTGAGTGGTCAGCTCAGATTTCTTACTCTTCTTTGTCCTTTTGACCAAGGGTGACTCAGCTTCTATTTGTTCCTCACCACTCTCATCTATAACTGTGAGGGTTGTCTCCTTTCTCTTCTTTTTACTCACTTCACCCTATTGAGAGGATGAAGTGGTTGGTTTCCTAGCTGCTAGTTGGTTTGAAGAAGTGGTTTCAGCTTAGGAAGGTCCCTATGGGTGTTCTTGTGTTTGTACCTCCACAAGTTCAGGAACCATAGTTGTGCTAGACTGTGCATTTGATCTCATGTCAGGCATTGGGTAAGGGTAAGTCCTAAATCTCTCCATCATGAATGGAGTGATTTTAAGACTCACATTTACCTTGTTCTTTGTAATAAGTGAACCAAATATTATTTTGGACACTTGCTTACAATTGCCTATTTTGGTGCTATCTATACCATTCAACAAATGTATGTCTGTTACTTTATGATTTAAAGTAGACATACTAAATCTAGGAAAGAAAATTTACTTACCTATAGCAGATTGGGGCATGGTCAGCCTGGTTGCAAGTTCTTCCAGGATCAATAGACCAACATTCAAGTGTCTGTTGTGGGCTATTAAGTACACCAGCTTCTGCACCATACTTGAAATGTTGTCATACCTTGTCTTCCTGCATTTGAAGGCCCTCACTACAAGATCAAACACAAAGGACCATTATTTCCTGAAGTTTGTCATATTCAAGCTTGACAAGTTGATTCTTCCACCATAGTTGTTGAAGTCCATAAACTCAGTCAGTTCATCCTGGGTTGGCACCTCCACTAAGTTTGCAGTTGGAAGACCCAAAGCTATATTCACATCTTGTTCATTGAACTCTATATGTTGGCCTCCAACTGAGCAAGTTACCACCAGAGATACAGAGTTGTCATTCATAACAGTCCATACCACAGCAGTTGTCCAAAACTCATGCAGAACATCCAAGTACAAGACCGGGTTAGCAGTTAGAACTCCTGCAAGGTAAGATTCAACCAAGAATTTTACAAACCCCTTGAAATTATCAGGGGCTTGGTTAGCATCAGTAAAAGCTAGGTAGTTTGTTCCTTTCTCTGGGATAGTAGCTCTAACAATATTGAGTTCCATTGTTGTTTAGTGAGAGGGAATGGGTAAGAAAAATTAGTGAGAAATGAGTGAAAAAAGAGAAAAATCGGTTTTGGATTGAAAAGCTAGTTCACTTGAGATCTCGAAGGTGTAAGTATGTATATGTATCGAGATGTCTGGTTATTCATAATAAAAGCAAATGACTTGTCGAGAAGTCAAAAATAGACGTTTAGAGTATACTTATCGAGAAGTCAATTTGAAATATGAAAAATAGATCGATAAGTCATTTTATTTATTCTTGTAGAGAACTAAAAATAAACTTATCGAGATGTCAAATAAATACCCAGTTTGTCTAAAATGGACTGAATTGTTTCTAATTTATTTGAATAAATTCAAAATAAAATTAGAATAATTTTTCCAAAAGTATTTTATCAAAATAATTTATTGAATTTAAATTATTGTGTTCTGAGTTATTTATAAGTCTAAAAAGATACTTGTAGAGAACTCTGTAAATTTACACATATAGCGAACTCTACTATGACTTATCGATAAGTCATAATAAAGCTTATGGAGAAGTTAATCGAGAAGTTAGTAAAATAACTTATCGAGAACTCACTCGAGAAGTCTTAAAGTGACTTGTCGATAAGTCAGTTAGACTTATCAAGAATTCAGTTCTCTATATACTTTTGATCAATTTGATTATGCCTTGTATTAATTTTACATATTGAAGATGTAAATTAATATTTTGACAGTTTACTTAAAATTTTGAAAAATTCCAAGCTGAATTTGTTTTTGAAAAATAAATATGCAGAGATATCTGAAATATTTATAATTCATATTTCAATTAATTCCCAACCAAATCAAAATTAATTTTGATTTACTAGAAATTATTCTGCTTCAAACCATTAGCTGAGTTCTTTCCTTAGGATGAAGAATTAAGAATTCCAATTTCACCTACAAGTCTAGTGAAAGTAGCTTCATCCACAGGTTTAGCAAAAATGTTAGATAATTGTTTTTCTGTTGGAACAAAAATGAGCTCAATGGTACCATTGTAGCATATTCTCTAATAAAATGGTACCTTACATCAATGTGCTTTGTTCTAGAATGATTAACTGGATTAGCCACTATAGATATAGCACTAGTATTGTCACACATAATTGGAATTTTGTGTAACACTAGGCCTTAGTCCATTAGTTGATTTCTAATCCAAAGCACTTGAGCACAACAACTTCCTGCAGCTATGTATTCAGCCTCTGCTGTAGAAGTTGACACAGATTGTTGTTTCTTGCTATACCAGGATACAATCTTTGTCCAAGAAACTGACAGCTTCCACTAGTGCTTTTTCTGTCAACTCTGCATCCAGCAAAATCTCCGTATGTGTAGCCAACAGCTTCAAAACCAGTTCCCTTAGGATACCATAATCCCAGGTTTGGAGTCCCCTTCAAGTATCTGAAAATCCTCTTTACATCCATCAAATGTGATTCTTTTGGATTGGCTTCAAATCTTGCACACAGATATGTAGCAAACATGATATTTGGTCTACTTACAGTTCAGTAAAGCAATGATCCAATCATCCCTCTATACCTTGAAATATCCACACTTTTGCCCTTTTTATCTTCATTTAACTTTGTTGTTGTAGGCATGGGTTTAGATGCAGGTGAACAATCAACCATACCAAATTTCTTCAATAAATATTTGACATACTTAGTTTGGTTGATGAAGATTCCATCACTTCTTTGACTGACTTGTAGTCCAAGAAAGTAACTTAATTCTCCCATCATACTCATTTCATATTCACTCTGCATAAGCTTGGAGAATCTTTGGCAAAAAATTTCATTTGTAGAACCAAAGATGATATCATCCACATAAATTTGAACTAGGATCATATCATTACCATGTTTCTTGTAGAAGAGAGTTTTGTCTATAGTCCCTCTAGTAAAACCATGTTTAAGTAGGAATTCTGACAATGTATCATACCAAGCTCTAGGTGTCTGCTTTAGTCCATATAGAGCCTTGAGTAACTTATACACAAAATCTGGAAATTCTGGATCTTCAAAGCCAGGTGGCTGTTGCACATAAACCTCTTCTTCCAGCTCACCATTTAGGAAGGTACTTTTGACTAACATTTGATACACTTTAAAATTTGAGTGTACAACAAATGCTATAAAAATCCTTATTACTTCAAGTCTTGCAACTGGAGCAAAAGTTTCATCATAATCAATTCCTTCGTGATGTGAGTATCCTTTTGCAACCAACCTTGCCTTGTTTCTGGTAACTATACCATTTTCATCCATCTTATTTCTGAACACCCATTTTGTTCCAATTATAATTTTGTTCTTTGATGCAGGAACTAACTCCCAAACTGTGTTCCTTTCAAACTGATTTAACTCTTCCGGCATGGCAGATATCCAATCAGGATCCATTAGAGCTTCTTCAATTTTCTTAGGCTCTACTTGAGACAGAAAGCATGCATGTAGGCACTCATTAGCAGTAGCACTTCTAGTTCTCACACCAGCATTAGGATCACCAATAATTGCTTCTCTAGTGTGACTTCTATCCCACTTCCTTGTGTGAGTTTGTTGACTTGTGCCTTCATCATTTTCTTCATCATTGGTATGACTTGTAGATCCTTCATCTCTTTCTCCCCCTGAGTTTGTGCTATGAAATTTAGGTGTTTGAGATGAGTTTCCATTCCCATAATTTTCTTGTTCAGTAGACTCTTCATTCATCATCTTTTGTGCATTAGCTTCATCTTCTCCATCAGAATCACTATCAATATTGAGATTTTCAAATGCAAGGGCTTCAACTTCATTATCATCAAGGCATTCCAAGCATAAACACTTGTCATCATCAAAGGTCATATATGTGATTTCCATAATCTTCTTTTGATCAATCACATAGACCTTATAGGCAGTTCTCTCCAATGAATATCCCAGAAAAATCGCTTCAAAAACCTTTGAGTCAAATTTTCTCACATATTCAGAGTTGTCTTTTAAAATGTAAAACTTGCTTTCAAACACATGAAGATGCTTTATAGTAGGCTTTCTCTTAGACAAGATTGAGTAAGGTGATTTTCTATGAACCTTGTTGATGAGATATCTGTTTTGAATATAGCATGCAGTGTTAACAGCTTCTTCCCAAAAACTTGTTGGCAACTTGGAATCTTGCAACATTGTTCTAGCAGCTTCTACCAATGTTCTATTCTTTCTATCAACTACCCCATTTTGTTGAGGTGTTCTAGCAGCTGAGAATTCTTGAACAATACCTTTGCTTTTGCAGAATTCACTCAATGTTGCATTTCTGAATTCTGTTCCATTATCACTTCTCAATCTCTTTACACAGTTTTGATCTTCAGCCTATTTTTCTATCTTCTTTATGTGCTCAATTATGATGTGTGAAGTCTCATCTTTAGAGTGCATGAACTCTACCCAAGTGTATCTTGAGAAATCATCCACCATCACAAGTACATATTTGTTCCTTGAAATTGATAAGACATTTACTGGTCCAAACAAGTCCATGTGAATAAGTTGCACTGGTGCTTATAAAATTCACAGTTTTTGACTTATGACTTGATCTTTTCATTTTTCTTTTCCGACAAGCTTTACAAACTTCAACTTGAGCAAACTCCAGATTAGGCATGTCTCTTACCAACTCCTTCTTGACCAAGATGTTGATTGCCTTGAAATTCAAGTGAGACAACTTTTTATGCCATAGCTTGCTTTGTTCTTCTAATGCCTTGGTGTAGAAGTAACAAATTCCATCCTTATTTGCTAAGTCCAAGTCTGTAACAAATACTTCCTTTTCTTGCTCCTTTCAGAGTAATTTCACCAGTTTTCTTGCTGATAAAAGTGCACTCTTCTTTGTTAAATAAAACTTTAAAGTTTGTATCTGCAAATTGGCTAACACTGAGAAGATTCACTTCAAGACCAGCTACCAGTGTTACATCATCAATGACAATATTTCCAGAAACAATTTTGCCATATTCCATTGTGAATCATTTGATGTTGTCTCCAAAGGTCACCAAAGGGTCAACCTTCTCCTCAAATCGTGATAGCAGGGCCTTATCACCTGTCATATATATGGAATATCCACTGTCTATGATCCATATGACCTTCTTCATTTTGCCCTGCACACAATGAGGTTTAAGTGTGTTTAGCAACCCAAGCAGTGTTGGGCACTTTCTTCTTGTTAACTGATTTAGCAGAAGTAGAATGAGTTATTTCAGATAAAATAGAATTCATTAACTGTTTTGAATTTTCCATATTCGTTGTACACCAAATTTTTGTTGCTTTAATGTCTACTCTCAGCTTGTGGCAACTTTTCATCACTTTCAAGTTGCAAGGGATGCAATCAAACTTGTCATTGAATGAGTAGGGATCATTTGCATATGCTTCATTGTGTTTGCAGGCTCCTTCAACTGGCTTGCTAACAACCTTTTTACAAAGATGAGTTAGGTGATTCACAGAGCCACATTTTTCATATTTCTTTCTTGGAGCATCTGCAACATAAGCGAAATTGTTGCTTTTTTTATCCCAATTTTCCCAATTCTATTTTTCTTCTTCTTTCTTGCATCTTCAGTTTTGGTTTCTTTGACAGGTGTCTTGGAACCTTGGTTGTCCATGATCTTCTCTTCAGTTTTGAAAGATTAAGTTGCTTCTGCATTTTTCTTCACATTATCTTCATCAACAATTTCTTGCTTTATAATCAACTCTTCTTCACTGAAGTTAACTTCACATGCCTTGAACATAGGTGAAACAACCTTTTTCAGCATAGCTGGAACATTTTCATTTTCTGTTGTTTTTCATTTGTCACCTGTATCTTTCTTCTTGTTGTTCACGACATCAGAATCAAGCCCAATAGCAATATTTACACATGGCTTATTTTTCTCATGGTATTGTCCAACAACCTCAGATGCATTCTTGAAGGACTTCAACTTTACTTCATTCTTTTCCAGCTTTTCCCTTAACACTACTTCAATTTCACTTGCACACTTGAGCTTGTTCTTCAGATATGAATTCTCTTGTCTTACAGCTTCAAGCTCTACCAACAATAATTCAGCTTCTTGTTTCTCATTTTCAAGCTTCTCATTTATCTTTGTAAGTCTGCTAACTTCTTCATTGGCAGCAACCATACTTGTATGAATGTGAAACGATTTTATGCCCATCTTCCCTATAGTTTCCTTATATTGACTCACATATAAATCAATGGTAGTAAGAGTTGGTACCTGTGATTTTGATGAGGATGATTCTCCTTGCTCCAAGGCCATTAGTTCATAATTTCCAACTTCTTCATCTTCATCATTATCAGAGTCATCCCAACTCTTCCCCTCTGCAATATAAGCTTTGCTTTGCTATTTCTTCAAAAGAGCTTCATACTTTGCTTCCAGTTCAAGATAAGCTTTATCTTTCTTTGCTTTCTTGGGTTTCCTGTATTCGGTAGCAAAATGGCCTAGTTCATCACAGTTGAAACACCTTATCTTTGATCTACAATAGATCCAGTTTTCTAACCATTTTTGCAATCATTTTTGCTATCAGATGTGTACTTCCCTTTTCCTTTCTAGTTGTTGTCTTTGTTGAATGATTGTCATTTACCTTTGAAGAATCTTGGCTTATTTACTCTAATGTTAGAGAACTTTCTTTCCAGATAGGCCATTGACTGATCAAGCTCATCAAGTTCATCTAGGGTTTAGAACTCATCTTCTTCCAATTCCAGAATGACTTGTTCCTGTGAATCATTGTTTCTTTGCTCACTTGTTGAGGCAACTAAAATTTGGGATTTTGGCTCATCATTAGAGGTCTGGCTCTCATTGACAATTAGAGCACTTGAACCATCTGCAACATGCCCTTGACCAATTCTTAATGATTTCCTTTGGATCATCTCTAATTCATATATTTTTAGGATTCCATATAGAACTTCCAGTGTTATTCTGCTCAAGTCTCTCCCGTCTATGATTGCTGAAATTTTTTGTTCCAAATGGTCAGAGAGTGTAAGCAAAAACTTCAAGTTCACTTCTTCAGCTTCATAGTATTTTTCATGCAGCTGCAAGTCATTTATCAGCTTGTTAAACCTTTCAAACACATCAGTGATACATTCTTTTGGCTTAGCCATGAAACCCTCATACTGTGAAATCAGTATTCTTCTTTGATTAGATCTAACTTCCTCAGTTCCTTTACAGAGTATTTCAATCTTTTCCCAGATCTGCTTAGCAGTGTCACAGTTGACAATGTTATTGTACATTATATTTTCAAGTGATTCTATTAATATTAGCTACAAGCCATTATCCAGTGAAACTTTTTCTTTCTCAGGCTCAGTGTACTCAGAAGGGTCTTTTGGAGCATAAAAAGCTGGAATGACCATATCACCATCTGTAGATTCCTCAACTCTAACCATAGGAGTGAAGGGCCCATTTTTTAGAATCTAAATGTATAGTGGATTGGCCATCCTGATAAACAGCAACATTTTCTTTTTTCAAAGAATGTAGTTAGCTTTATCAAAGGTAGGAATTTTGATGCTACTGATTTTCTGTGTATTTATTCTTCCAGGATCTTGAATCTGTTTACTTTCAGATTTTTCTCTGATACCACTTGTTAGGTAATGAGTTACATACAGAGGGGGGTGAATGTGTTTTTATGTTTTTCTGCTTTTCTTGAAGTATTTTTGTTTGTGAACAAAGTAAATCAAATCTTGTAGTAAGATGTGTTAAAACAGAAATTAAACATGCAACAATGAATAACACAAATATTTCAAAACTCACTTAATTTTATATTAAAATTAAGAATATTTTGCTACAAATTTCAAGGCTCTTTGTTGATAAAGAGTTTAGCTTCTTCCCTGAGAGAATGCTAGATTTTTCTTATCTAAATTGTTACAGTTAACAAAGGACCAGTGTTAACTTTTTATGATAGTTAAAAACAGGTTTACACAGTGTATAATAAGAGATGCTATTCACTTTAGTAACCTGTCACTTATCCTTTCATTTTAGGAAAAATATATCTTCCTAGCATATCTTTGGGTACTGTGTTAACTTTGATCTTCATTTGTCAGTTAATCTTCACCCTTGATCTTGCACACTCTTCAAGCTTCTTTTTGTAGACTTGTCAATCCAACTGGTTGAATTATTTGTTGATTGTTAATCTATAATATTGAACTGGTCTGCAATTTGTACTTTGAGATTTTACCTCGAGATCTCCAGCTAGGCATATAAAGGACTTGACATCTCGATAAGTATATTGGCTTATCGAGATCTCTAATACTCCATAGTTAATTTGACTTGTAAAGGTCTCTGAGTTCTCTATAAGAGAATTTAGCTTGTCGAGATCTCTTATCTTCATATCTTCACTTTTTCTTATCGATATCTCTGAGTTCTCTAGTGACTTTTTGACTTGTCGATAACTCGGAGTTCTCTAGTTAAATTTGACTTGTCGATAACTTAAAGTTCTCTAGTGAATTTTGACTTGTCGATAACTCTGAGTTCTCTAGTGAAATTTGACTTGTCGATAACTCGGAGTTCTCTAGTGAATTTTGACTTGTCGATAACTCTGAGTTCTCTAGTGAAGAAATGACTTGTCGATATCTCCAATCTTCATGTCTTCAATTTGGCATGTTGATATTTATGAGTTCTCTAGTAGCTTTCCTGAGTTCTCTATAAGTCATTATGGAGTTCTCGAATGACTTCTCTATAACACTAAATCTGTGACTTTTAGAGAACTTGTCAACTTGACTTAGAATATTTTTCTCAAAACAAATTTATTCAACTCCAAAATTCTTCATAATTCTTCTGAGGCATGATCTTCTTGATCTTCTTCCAGATAGAATTCTTAGGCTTGATACTGTTTACAGAAGAAGACTCCAGTCTACTCTTTGACATTTTTATAAACTTTAAGAGTTATAATACAAAATGCAAACTAAGATTACAAAACAACTTACTTAGGGTTGTCAATTTGACTTAGTCCTGTTATTGTACAGGCATGTTTTGCACAACACGGATAGACTGTGGTTATCCGTTGAAGGCTTTTAAATGACACTTAACAATTCTACTTAAGGTGTTTTGGTGAGTTATCATCAAGACTACAATATATTCTTAACAAAATATGATACGCATTCAAGCACGACAGGTTAAAACGGCTAAAGTTTGTCAGTTTTTTGAGAATGGTCATTTTAGTACGGCTCGATTGTATAACGGCTATATTTGTCTTTTTTTTTAATATTTATCAATCAAAATATGTTAAACTTATAAAATTTAGTTTTTAATACATTGAAAACACATTTTTTAATATTAGAATCATGATTCTAAAAATCGGCGATTTGTCCGATAAATCGGCCGACAAATCGTTGATTGGACAATTACCGTTCTTATAACATGAAATTGTCGAAAAATCATTTTTCAGTCAGATAGGTCAAAATCATCAAAAATCGGATTAACTGTCGAAAGAAATTGGGATAATTTAAAATTGGGATACAGCAAAAAACAGTAAAAGAAAAGTAAAAATTGAGAAGATGAACTCCGATGAGAGTTTTAAGTAAGGGTGCCCACGGGTCGTGTTGGCCGGGTTAGAGCCATTTTAGCAACCCGACCCAATTAAATCATTTTGAAAATATACAACCCGACCCGTAAAAAATAAAAATGCAACCCAACCCTACCCTTTATTCATCGGTTTGGTTCGGTTTGGGTTGGGTTGAACGGTTTGTTAAAAGTTATTCAAAATAAATAGTTGATAAAAAATATATTTATGATATGAGACTACTTGTGGAAACATACGAATCCAGAAACAAGATCATGTTATGTGTCATTCGAGAATATTTTTTTAGATATCTTTCGAGATACATAACATTACTCTACGATAAACTCTTGGGTTTATTTGTAGTAATATATGTTTTATACACAAAAAAGTGCAAAGGATCTCTATGGTGTATGGAAAACAAATTATATAATTGGTTATAATTGATATGCAACAAATTTAGTTTGAAATTGAACAACATATTAATACAAGTAGTATAAAATAGAGATATACATAGTATATATTTATACGAATAAATTAAAAATTCGGGTTGGGTTGGGTTGGGTAAAAATAACTTTAAATCCATACCCAGCCCATTAAAATCGGGTTGACATATTTTTAACCCAACCTAATATCGGGTTATAACAGTTCGGTTTAATCGGCCCAAAATAGGATTGGGTCGGATCAGTTTGATCGGTGTTGTCAACCCGTGTGCTCCCCTAGTTTGAAGAGGAAGACAACGGACAACAAAGAAGATGAAATAAATGAATTTGCATTAAAAAAATAAAATTCTATGACTTCATCTGTAAATCAGTACAAAGGAGTACATGAGCACACCACTTTAAGTAATAATGACATGTGCCTGTAACCTTATGACTATTAAGGTTCATTATCCATGAATCATGTCCATATGAGGCCTAACTACATATACAATATATATTTAACATATATATTTAAAAAAATAATATTAAAATATATTTAATTTATTTCCGATTTATTGTTCTGATAAATTCTCGATTTTCAATAAATTATAAATCGGTATATATATCGATTTAGTCTGATGTCCGATTCTTGTAACACTTATTAGAATTCTGAAATTTTCTATCAAAAAAAGTGTAAAATTTAAATATGAGAAATGCTAGATTCCCAAAAAAACTGTTCACAAAACTGTTCCGGAATGAGATGTTTTTAATGTGTTATTGGATGTTCGTTAATAAATAAATGGGCACCTCATATAGCAATATGAATCCCATAAATTAAAAAATGACACGCGTTATTTTGGGAAATTTTTTTAAGAATTTTTTTGGAAACGTAGCATTGTCCTTTAAATATTACTTTTAAAAACTAATGTTTTTTAAGGAAAAAAAATTAATGTTTCCGATTACTTTTAAAAACTAATGTTTTTTAAGGAAAAAAAATTAATGTTTCTAATTCTTGAGCCTTCCGAGTTCTCGCAATATTTATTTGTTACAAGTCAAGTTTACTTATTACCGGTACAGAATCTCTCAACATTGGTTCGGCGATCTGAGTGGGGGATCAACCTGCCACTGAGTTGCAGTTTAACTCGACTGTAAACTCATTCCAATTAAAATTCAGGTAACCCATCTATTTTTTTTAGAAATGTGCATACTTATACTTGCACAAATTTGTTAGTATCATTGTTTTTGTTTATATGTTGTTATCATAATTTATCCCAATTTGTGGCAGTAGTTAAATATTTTAGCAATTTGAGCTTCTCTTGTGACTCTGTATTGTAATATTCCGAGCAACTGATAGTGCATATAACGTGTTCGATAAAATTCTTGAGTCAGTTTAGCAAAAAAAAAATCTTGAGTCAATTTTGATGTATTGTTTATTACATGTAACATGTTCTTTAGGCCTGTAATTGTGGATACCCAAGTGGAATTGTGTAAAATTCACTGGCCCGTGTTTCGAATTTGATATAAATAGGGATGGTTTGGAGCAAGATTGTATTTTTACATGTATAACTTGCATTGCAGCCACAGTGCTACAGATCATGTATCGGTTTGCGAACAGATTATCGAGGGGTGTAACGGCTTCAGCGGGGAGTTTCTCTGGCAGTTCTTCATGTTCTTCTACTCTTACTAAGAGGTGTTTTACTTGTTACTCTCGGCCTGTGGATGTTAAAAAGTTTGGTGATGTTCGAGGTGATTTTATGAAGTGGGGTTCACTTGGTTCGTGCCGGAAATCGAGTTTTGCCTCTGGGTTTACACCATTGAAACCGAAACCTTTAGGATCAATCATTGACATTAGGAGGGCAGAGCTTCAATCGCCTGAGGATCTTGCAGACATTTGGGATGATGTAATTTCTTTTCTTTATTTACCATTATATTTGTTATTCTTGTTTCTACATATGTTTAGGAAGTTCACTCTAGCTTCTAAAGAAAGGATTTATGGTGTGCTGATCCAGGATATAATTGCTCAGTTCTTACTACGTAGTTGTCTATGTTACGTTAAATGTTATTCCAGTAAACGTATTGATTTGTTTGACTTTGGTGCTTTTGACAGCTGTTATTTAACACCCAACGATCCTTATCATGCTATAGATCTGGTGTATACTGCCCAATATAAGACCCCAAGTGATGTACTAGCAATTTGCAAATAAATTCCTATGTCAAACATACTTAGAAATCCTAAGACAGGTCTTAATTTCGTGCTCTTGCTTGGGATATCACTATGACTTTTCTCTTCCTTGCTACATATGGGTGGTATGTTTCTTTTACCGAAAATAATTATAGGTAAACTGTAGTTACTCACACTATCTATGATAATAATTATAGGTAAATTGTTACTCATACTGGCCAAAGGGATTGTTATATAATAGCTGAATGTATTCACCATGGAGTGTATATATGTAGCACTTCAGTAGACATGTAGAGTTGTAATTAGTGAAGTGGAATTTTGGTTCTTCTTACCTCTCAATTCATCCAAGTGAAGTGAAAGTATAGTAGAATTACTTAGACATTCTAAAGTAAATATACATTTTCATGTGTAATACCTTGGAGTAAGAAAGTTTCTAATATGTCACTGCAACTTCCTAGTGAAATAATAAAGTTTCATAATTCCATGTTTTTTATTGTTCACAAATACCAAACTTTCTCTATGTGCATTTGTAAGCATAATCTCAACTGCTAATTAAGTTCCTGCGTTCTGTATGATTGTTTGATATAGTTTCATTTGGGAAGAGGTCATATTGGTGTATCAATGAAAGCAAGCTTATATCATTTGTTCCAGCAAAGAGCTGCCGACTGGTAATCCTAAAATTAATCCACTATATATACATACATATATATATGTGGTATGTATGTATAATTATGAATATTCTTTAGAAAAACACATAACGCACATGATATAACATATTATATGTATGCTTTCCTTCAGCCGATATTTTGTCATGCCGCTGCGGAAGGGAAGTGGCTATACAACAATGTTTGCTCAAGGTTTGCTCCTGTGTTAACTGCATATTCTACTTTAGTATTTTGTAATAACAGTTGCCAATACCAAATCAGCAAACATTTTGTGCAAGTCACATTAGTCTGGGGATCACTGTATCATAGCAAACGCAGTAGTTTCCACCTATTTTTTAAGGAAAATATATTGTAGGAAGCTGATGGTTGATTCACCAAAGATGACTGATAAACTTGATGATGTACCTTAACCAGTAAAACTTTCAAAGTTATCAAAATTCACCAGGAAACTTGTGTAACTTATGTAATATATTTCTTTTAACAAGATGAGATTTCTACTTCACATGTATAAGGTCAAGTCGAAGGGTGGTAGAGACACTTGTATATCTACAATTTCTAGTATTCTTACACTTGGATTTCTAGTACTAATAATTCACAGAAATATCTTTACAGTGCAGAAACCACATATGATTTTCACTGGTCTTGAAGATTACAAGGCAAGGGGAACCGAAGCTACTCCTTACTTTACAGTTTCCTATTACACCGAATTTGCAGAAACCAAGGACTTGGTTCTTATTCGTGGGGATATTGTATTTGCTAGCAAGCTTACAGACACCGAGGCAAAGTGGCTTCTAGAGACGACACAATCCTTTTACCTGAATGACAATAGGTACAAACTGATCGAGAGGTTCAACAAACAAACACGTGACTTTGAGTTTAAAGACGTTTTACAAGCATTGGATATCCCATCCTTGTAGTTCTTCCCTTTTTTAAAATATTTTGCTCCAGGAATGTAGAAAAGCGAAGTAGAAGGAAAAGGATTTGATGTGTAAGAAAACAGCTCTTGCTGTGAGCGGTCCACAGGGTTAATTCATACTGTACCAAAGGTTGAGGAGATTTCGAGCTAGAGACCTTAAAGGTCATTTTGTTATTTCCATTCAGAGCATACTGTGTTACTATTACTTATTAACATTTAATCCTTTAATAATTGACATTTCGGTTGCACCAAGAAATCCTTAGAATAGTTTTCACATTTGGAGTTATAGATCGAGTCAGGACAAGTTATTGTAAAAAAAAAAATCAGTCTCAATAATTTGTTCGAAGTTGCCAAATTTTGGCTAAACCCTAGATACAAATAATGTAATTTGGCATCAATTTTAAAATAAGAAGTAAAGTTTAAACAGAAAAGAGCGTGTGTGTAAGAGATATAAAGGTGTAAAAATTAGACCTAGACACATGAATACCGTGAGAAACGATACGAATAATTAGTGCGTGGATTCGAAAATTTGGTACACCAACACAAAAAAATACGAATATAATTAATGTCGGGTTTGGATTTCCAATATAGGTACACGACACGGAACGAAAATATACGGAACAAATAAATAATTAAATTTTTAAAAATAAATAATATACACATAAATACTAAATATCAAATATGAATTTTGCCTATTCCAAATAACATATATATAATTGTAAATACTAAAATATATTTTATTATTTTTTGAATACGTGAGTGAGCATTTCACCATTTAATATATTAGTTCCGGATTAGTGTCACCAAATTGATAAACAAATGTAAATTTGGGTCGGGTTCAGATTTAATATTTGATACCCGAAAATACAAAGGTACACGGAACGTTTGTATACAACCCGAAACATCAGTTCTAGTAAAAATCAACAATAATTTGCGCCTTATGTATCATAAACTCGCGCCAGTCCAACCTACCAAGTACCAACCTCCATGATTGTCTCTCCTTGTTATATCTAAAAAAACAATAATTACACCAATCATATATAATCCCTGTACCAACACATAATAATAGAGATTCTCTCTCCCTACAAATAAAATAATAATATCAATATAAGAGTTTAAAATCTAATGATTAATCTAAGAAAGAGTAGGGCAATATAATCACATATTTTGCATAGTTTGTTCTTCTGTCATTGACTTGGTGACCTCTTTATTTGTTTGGACTCTAAAGTGTATCATCTTTTAGAAAATAAATATTGCAGGTGAATGTAGTGATGGGCCATGGTTAGTATCAATACTGCAAACCAACCTTGTGTTCCTTCTCATCATCTTCTTCTTCTACTTGTTGTCTTTATTCTACCTCTACTGCGATCACCATTCCTATATAAACAGGACTACGACAACCCGTATCGAGGACTCTTCTTCGTATATTATTACTGCTTGTTTGTGTATGCATTTTAACCCTTTTTTATTATTGATTCGTGTGTTAACTCGTCTCATTGTTGTATCTCTGATTTGTTGTTTACATGCATTTGGTCATGATACTGATCACATATTTGTTTTTATGTACATGCTGGTAATTTCATTCTAATTTTTCTCATGCCATTGCTTTGTATCCTTTAATCCAAAGGTTTGTTGTTGGTAGGTGTATAACCTTTTTGATGCATCTGATTATTGAAGTTTAAGGTCATGTGTGCAGGCAAGGTAATACAGAATTAAAATTGTAGTAATGGGCTCTGGAGGTTGGCTCAAAAAGATAATTGGCTCAAAGAAAGAAAAGAATGGCAAAGCAAAATCCCTAAAGGTACCTTTGAATATGGTGTGATTATGCACGATCAATCCTGATTTGTATTTTAGCGGTCAGCCCTTGTACACAGTATGTTCGGGTTTGGATGTATGTTCGGTGCCTGAAAATCAATGATTATATGAGTCGATATTATATGCTAGTCTTCTGTGATGATTCCTGTTGTGAAACATTAATAACGTTAAATTTTTGTGATTTATGTGTGTGCTCAAGGTTCAGTACCTTGTATGACATGTCTCTTATTGCTATAATTTGGTTTCTTTGTCAAACTAAGGCCAACTGAAATGTTAGGAAATGTATGCCTAATGGCTATTGGGACAAGTGAGCACATTAGAAAAAAAATTACAAGATAGCAACAACTTGGTCACATTATATTCCCAAGAATACTAAAACTTTCTTTGCATCTAAATCAGTATCTTCGCTTATATTGTAACTTTTAATTCTTCTTCTCTGTAGTACAAGTGTACAACTGATACCGATCTTCATAAACTGCCCATTGTGTTTCTACTTTCTATAACAGAACTGGTTTTCTAAGTAGTTTTGTCTCACTTTAATGTAGGAATGTTCACAGAAAGAGTCCTCCAATACTGCTAACAATATCTCTGATGAGAAACTTGGGGCCGTTGTGCCATTTGAGGATATAGCAGCAATCCAAATTCAGAGTGCATTTCGAGCATACAAGGTACATCTTGTTGTGCTGCATCTTTCTGTGTCCATGTTAATGCTTTTGTATGTGTATTTATTTTGTGAAATAACCTCTAACTTATGTTCGCATTCAAAAGAGTAAGCCCCGTGATCCTCTCATCCCCTGCCCATATATTGTTTTGGAATGATATAATGCGTAGAAGGTTATTATTAAAAATCATAGAGGTATAGAAAGTAATCCTTAGACACAACATTCTTGTGCATATTTGTAATTTAAGTAAGTAACTGTGATTTAATTTGTATGATCCTAGTAGGTGCAACCACTTCTTACAATAAAATTTGGATGGATAGTATGCAGTATGCACTATATGTTTTATCTTGTTAGAGCTTAAAAGCAACTTCAAATATGATTATTAATAGCTCAAGTACAGGCTAACAGGAGGACATTTACATAAAACCTGCCTTTCTATTTATGGCCTTGACTTAATCACCGTGCAGTTTGTAACCGTGAATTAGATTTTTTAACTATTGGAGAAGAATTCTTATTCAGTCTAACTCCTGCGAAGATAGAGAACAGTAATAATATAGCAAGGTGCTCAGTAGTCCAAGTAGATGCTGTATTGTTAAATAGTGCTGGATGTGGTTACAAAAGCCATGTAGAAATAATATCCTTCATCTTGTTGCAGGCAAGAAAAACTCTTCGCCATTTGAAAGGGACTTCAAAATTGCGCACCTTAATTCTCAACAATTCTGCGAGTAAGCAAGCTTCGGCTACTCTGAGACACCTTCACACATGGAGCAGATTACAATCTGAAATTCGAGCTCGTAGAATCAGTATGGCAACAGAAGCTCGAATTAGACAGAAGAGTATGGAAAGTCAATTGAAGCTCGATGGAAAGCTACATGACCTAGAGGTAAGACCGTCCGGGACCTTTACATATGCAATCAGTGTGTCCTAAGAATTCTCATGTGATGCCAGAAGTCTCTTAGCAAATTATCATAACGGACATAATTCAGTTGATGTTTACTGCTAAGTTTCAACCAGCACTTGGTTCATTCTCAGTAACATATTCCCAGCAATATAGATACAGCAGACTGTAGCACACATAAGTAAGATCCTTCATACTTTGTAGGATATGAACTAGCTTTTTAGTCATCTCAATTTAGATGTAAAAAACTTCTCTGTGAAATTCCTCAATAATGATCTCTTATAACATCCATTCCTCAGTTTAATGATCATTTAATATTTAGGTACCCAATGATGGGCAATATGTTATTCAAATTCACCATGTACGTATATAGCAAGACTTTTATTTAGTTCATGCAAATAGATGACAATACAATGGAAACTAGATCTTAATTTTTGACATGGTTAGTTGTGAGCTCGTATTAAATTGCATGATTAAGGAACGTGCAATCTTGTAACTGAGGACATAGGACTCACGGCACCTGTAAACAAGACGTACAAACTATTTACACAATGAAGCCTCACAAGAGCAGACCTGCTAGGTGTATTGGTAAAGGCTTATTTGAGCAAATTATTCACTCACATACTACATAGTATGTGTGAGTCTCGGTTTTCTGAATTATTAGTTTGGCCCGAGATCAGCTCTCCCTTGTAGAAGTGCTAATACACTGACCAAGTTACTCTCCCGAGAGCTCTAGTATGTGTTATGGCTATGCATCTAGCAAACAAATTTAGGATTCCCATACCAAGCACACCACTATAATACACATAGGTTGCTCCTAGCTGGAACTTGAATCCTTATCTAGTTCACTTAATCTAATACTAAGAATTTTAATGTCATTGGATAACATATGATTGGTTTTTGTATATATAATCATTTTGATTCAGCTATTAGCTTAATAGTTAATACACGCCTGGACCCTGCAGGTGGAATGGGATTGTGGCACTAAAACAAAGGAGGAGTCTGTTACAAGTATCTATCAAAGAGAAGCAGCAGCAGTGAAGCGTGAGAGAACTATGGCTTATGCCTTCTCTCATCAGGTAAGACACATGACCTAGTAATTTCTTTAGCTTTATCAAGTTATTGGTAGTAGGGCCATTAAAATACACATCATATTGTTTTAGTGGAGGGCCAATTCAAATCCTGTTTTGAACAATAATGAACTTGGCAATGCAATCTGGGGTTGGAGCTGGACAGAACGCTGGATTGCAGCTCGTCCATGGGAAAGCAGAGCCCTTGCTCAACCAAGTCCGAAGAAAGCAGTGAGTAGGCAATCAAGCAAAAATAGTAAAAACCTGAAATATTCACCGACAATGAAACCAATGCTTTCAGTTAAGTCCATTTCACCCAAAGGGAAGGGAACTATAAAAGCCCGGAAGTTATCTTACGAAAAACCTGACCAAGAGGCAACTGCTAATAAAGAACAAATGGCATGTTAGCAAAGAGTCTGCAGCTATAGCAGAAGCAGGGACCAAGCTCAAAAGAGCAAATTATCAATCAGCAAGTCATCTTATTAAGAATTAATTACTTTATTATTGTGTGCATAAGAAAAGAGTAAAATTAAAGGGCAGTTCTGAAGAAAAGCATAAATTGGATTTGGTAATGAGCAGTACACAAATTCTTCTGAACCCAAATGTACGTTATGTATCATCTGTAGATAAGAATAGCAATTTGTTTTCGGTTTGGTTTCACCGTATAGCAATGTGTGTACCCCTTCATGCATCCGACCATTGGCTATGTTCAGAGATTGTACTAAATCGCTACGGTTGCTTTGCTTTCATTGCGTTTCTAATCTTGTAGTTATTAAATTATCTGAAACTAGCTTAAATCCGGATTCCGTTAATATTTTAAAATTTTATCTATCCCGTTATATTCTAATTTTGAAAATATTTTTTTTAATATATAATAATTATAAATTTATTATAAAAATAATGGATAACTTTAGTAAGATAAGTAGACTCCATTTAGTAATTTAACAATTTAGTAGTTTAACGGATATAAAATATTATTTATTTATTTTTTAATAACAGAATACGTTGTGGTCGTAGTTTAGTAGAATAAGTAGATTATATCTAATTGTTTAACAATTTAGTAGTTTAACGGATATATAATACTATTTATTTATTTTCTTTAATAACTAAATTAGAGAATAACTGTTGAACCGAATTATACCACATTCCGGTTATTATTATATAGTGCTAGATTCTGACTTTTATATTCTACTAGTTTACGGCCCGTACTATGCACGGGTCTTTATTAATATTTATATATTTTAATTTTAATTTTATATAATTTTATTAAAACTTTACATAAATAATTAAATACTATATAATGATTGTATAATTATAATTTTTTTGTATATAATTTAAAGTTAAGTTCAAATAGTATAAATAATATATGATTGATAATGTAAATGGTCGTTGTTGATAAATAATGTATAATTTAGAAAAATTGTTATTCATAAAAAATAATGTAAATGTTTGTTATTGATGAGATTCAAGCCCGAGTTAATATATGTAGTTTTATAAATAATAATATAATTATTTGTTGTTAACGGAATTCGAACCTGAGAATATATATGTATCTTTATAAATAATAATATAAATATTTGTTATTGACGGGATTCGAACCTGAGAACTTATGTAGGCGATTTTTTTTAGTACCTGAATCAAATGGCTCTGATTATTTGATGAAGAAGATTCGACGGTAGTAATTGAAAGCAATAACCAAAATGAGGGGTTAACCAAATTACAAATTATACCTTATTTCGGTTATTATAGTATAGATAGATAGATATGTAAAGATAGACCTTTGAACATGAACATACTGATATCGTGCATGTATTTAATTCAGTTTTATTGGAGAGATTTGTATACTATAATAATTCAATATCATGATTGCTAAATGCAGTAAATTTTTATTCTGTGCAGTAATCTGCAATTACAAGTTTGACATTCACTTGTATTTTGTATAAATTGTTAGGTCCCGAATTATCGTAGAAAAGGGGGTTGAATACGATAATCACTAAATTAAAAATTCTTTCGAATCTTTAGCGGATAAAATATTTAGTGCTCGTTTAGTGGTTTCGCGTTCTTGAGAGGAATAGTGTTTGGAACAATAAAACGAGGAACACAAGATATTCGGGGAAATATATATTCGTATATAAATCCTCGAGGGTGTTGCTACACTCTGGTAAATAAATTAACCGGCTACAATCTAAGAACAACAAAGTTCATATCTACTACAAAGATTTACAAATCAAATCATATACAATAATCTAGTTTTTGTTTGTACTAGGATTTAATTACCGGGTAACAATTATAATGCCCCTAAGAATATACAAGAATTAAATCGGGCATTATAACGTTACTCCGGTGAGAAGTTAAACGAATATTCAAGTAGCTTGAACTCCTCTGTAAATCTCCGCTTCTTGTTTTATCAGCTCTCTTTTTGTTGGAGAAGAAGATAAACAGTACTCATTTAGATCTGCACCAAAGTGTAGACTTTATACACAATAAAATTGTGTGGCTGAGAATTGAGGAGCTCTGTGACGACTACTTTTTCTGTGGCGACAGGTTGTGTGGCGACAAGGGGGGTGCTTGTTAATCTCTGTGGCGATAACTGCTTATTTACTAATACAAATAACAAGAGTTTAAATAAAGAGTTTAAATAAACTAACTCCCGTGTGGCGACCACAGGGGGGTTACTAGTACTGAAAACAAAACTAAGTAATACTTCTGTGGCGACAGGGGGTGAGAGAAATCCTGTGGCGACATTCAAGTACATGTTAATGTACTTAACCAAAAAAACAAAAACATGTACACGTTTTTGTTATACTTTTATTTGTTTTGTTTCCTTTTTATTTTCTTTTTCTTTTTGTTTTCTTTTGTTTTCTTTTTTTTTTCTCTTTTTTTTGTTTCTTTTCTTTTTCTTTTTTTTTGTTTCTTTTCTTTTTTAAGTTTAAGAAATTGTAATTAAATTAATTTATAAAATAAACTTAAATATAACTTATATAAATAAATTAATTTAGATTTATAAAATAAACTTATTCAAAGTTTATAAGATAAATCATTTTAAGTTTATTAAATAAATTATATTAAAGTCCATTAAATAATTTATTTAA
Source organism: Apium graveolens (assembly GCF_009905375.1). Taxonomy (NCBI): domain Eukaryota; kingdom Viridiplantae; phylum Streptophyta; class Magnoliopsida; order Apiales; family Apiaceae; genus Apium; species Apium graveolens. The sequence goes on from NC_133653.1 coordinate 54,940,387, forward strand.
TTTAACAATTAAACTTTGAGCTTCGCCAGTCCCCTGAGATGTTTATCTGTATACCCCACGCACCTCTTCTCGTACTTTAACATATAAACGTTCAATCCAAGTACGTTCCTCAACTTAACAATCCTTCTATAAATAATACCCAGATTCCTTTCACGAGCTGTTGACGCCTAGTGCAACTGGTCTGGTTCACAGACGACTAACCCCGATTCAGGTCTTCGTATTATAGCCTTGATTACATTGTTAAACTTGCCTCAACTTTATTGCTTCAGACACTGACTGTCAATAAACAACTGTAATTTCACTTGAATCATTTCTGGTACTTTAGACAACGTCTTCATTAACCTCTGTCTATACCTTGTCTTCAATTCTTCAGATTCCTATGCTTCGAACACTGTCTATCTTCAATCAATGCCAATACACTGAAATCTTCCGGTAGCATTTGTATACTGAATCTTCAACATTTCTGAAACCCTGAAAGTCTTTAACCTTTGTTCTTCACTGAGGCATGATCATATTAATAAACTTCTTTCAGTGACATGTAGACAAACTTCAGGCCTTCTTCTAATCTTCTGATTCTTTGTATTTGCCTTGTCTTCATTCTTCCTGATTTCTTGTGTAGACGTAGTATTATTAACCTGTCATGTTCTAGTGTTGAGTTATCACATAACTGTTCATACAGCTACGCAGTCTCACCAACAATCTCCCCTTATTTGATTGTTATCCTAACAAACAAATTAAATAGAGAGGATAACTCAACTAACAACTAGAAAAAGTAATGTACCAGGACTTGTAAATAATGCTACTGGTTTCTGGATCAAATACTGCATTTCCAGATTTCTTGAGTAACTGAAATGAAAGATGATTGTTCCTCTAGCACTGAACCGATCTTCAAGTAGTTTCATCTTCATTTCCTTGGTTCTTCAAATCTCTTCCAGATAGTACTTCTCAGTCTTGAAGTAATCATCAGCAGCTTCTTTTGTACAACCACATTTCCTGTTGAGAAGCGCATATCTCTCTTGCTTCTCCCCCTATGAGAATCAACTGCTTAAAGGAGATCACCTTCGTCTACCACCTCTCACGTACAATAGGATCCGCAGATAAGAACTAATGGTACTCCCCTTTTGGAAAACAGCTTCTCCCCTTATGAAGAATAGTGATGAACCAAACCACTTCTTCTGATTACTAGGAAATCACCTTGTATTTTACCACCTCTCCCGTACAATAGGATCAGTAGTTACAAACAACAATGGTGTGGTATAGTGTACATATGCTTTACCTTTTTCCTCCTTCCTGCTATTTCTCCCCCTTAGTTGAGGAATCCTCCAAACTATTATATAAGCTATTATCTCCCCCTTAGAGAAGGAATGTATGTTGTTGTCTGAAAGAGTTTTCATATGTTACTTGGTTGGAAAAGAAATAACAAGTCATAGTCTGATCAACCATGTCCCTTTAAATGCTGCAAGAATGACTTCACTGTTGATCATCCCGTTAACCAATCTTCCCAACTCCTTATACCTCCCAAATGTGAGATCACCAATTGTTACCAATTATGAGCTCCCAAAGGTCCCGAAGTATTCTAATCCAATATGTAAATATTAGGTTCCTAAGAGTTAAGTTCCAATCATAAACAGAATCGAGACCCGAAGTATCAAGAACCATGTTTAGGGATAGGGAATGGGATATGGTGTTTCTGTCTTTCTTCCTTACTGTGAGTGTGTGATTCTGTTTTATGTACCTCACAAGTGTTTCACTCTTCTCTCCACTCGTGTTTACACTCATTCTCACAAGTGTATCACTCCTCTCATAGCTCCAAAATCCAGCTGTACCTGCAAGAAAAATCACCTTAGCCATTCTTAAGGAGGTCACAGGTGGTGCAATGGGAGTTCGCAAATCCCCATCCTTGTTAGACTCGTCAGATGAATCTGAGTCATAATCTACAAGTTGCTAGTTTCCCTTTTAGGGTTCCAGGTTTGAACTCTGGGAAGGTAAACAATGATCCAAAGAATTTAGCATAAAGTTCAAAGTTCCCTTCCAATGTCTGTGAAGACATTTCCTTGTGACTCATCAGGTAATATCTGAATCATTGTCAACAAGTTGTCGATCTGCACCTATGTCAGATCCACTATCCGCAGATACATCCAGGTTTATTAGTCCTGGGAAGGTAGACACTGACCACTGACATATGACTATTGGATCAGTATCCTCTCCTAAAACCTGTAAAGGCAATTGGTCCATTAAAGAACCTTGAACAATCGAATATGTCCTTAAAATGGTTGAAACTCTTGTTTCCGTCAATTCATCCTTTGTGTGTGTAACCTATCATTGTGCATCAAGAATTGTTTATGTTTGAGATGGTGACACTACATCGGATACCCTGGCCGACAGGCGAATTTCAATAGACGCACCCAGTTGGGAGGATGAATCTAGTAACTGTTTTGGTGCCTTTTCAGCCATTATATCTTTTTGAGAAGATGTATGGGGCTAGCAGTTGTCTCGGTTTAAATACTACTCATCTTTGTAGGAGACAGAGCTGCTGGGTTGACTTCAGAACCTTCCTTATGTGGTGCACTAAGGCACTTTCTCCCTCATGCTCATTCATACTTCATTTTAATGGTAAGAGAGTGTTGGTTGGTTCTGTTTCTGTGTTTGTCTTTACAGTCTGGGGTAGAAGTTGTGGGTTTTCAACCTCATGACTATCAATGAAAGAATGCCATTGGAGGCTGAACCTGTATCACAGAGCATATGGCAATATAGAGATAAAATGCACTTAAGATCTATAATGAATGAAAATTATGCATTTAATCTTTTGAGAGAAATGATGTACAATAGTGATTTCAAAAGATTTTAATAAAATAAGCAATCACCAATGCAGAAAGAAGTTTGATTTTTCTCTTAAAGCTGTTTGAGTGCACCAGTCTGTTTTTATACCTAAAAAGATAAATGATTTGATAAGACACAGACTGATGACCTAGCAGTATTAAGAAGAGAAAGAAAGATTTTGTCTTTCAATATGAATGAGTTTTTGTAAAAGCATTGATCACTTAGGGTAAATTCTAAGCAATTCTCATTCATGTCAAAAGCTCCATAATCTATCTTTATAAGATTATAATCAACAAAATTGTTTATTGATAAATAATCTTAATAAGACTGACTATGCTGCTAATTTCGAATTGTAGTGAATCTGTTAGATGTAGCAACTCATATAAATCCACTAGAACTTAAAATCTCACAATTATCTGCAACAAAATATTAACAATATATCATTGTCTAATACTTGTCAAGTACTTTCGATACCAATAATTATGTTGCATCCTATTTTAAATATTAAAATAAGATATCAATGAATTAAATACCAATTATCTATCAAAAAGACATCAGCATTCAATTTCATATATCGCACAATTGTTAACTCCTAACAATTGTAATATCTCAAACAATATTGGTTCGATAAATAAAGCAACATTAACCAACATTGACTTGTTTGCGATCTTAGAAAAATATTCTAAGTTTCATATACTTTGATCCATTTAGTATTGCATCTATTATCAAAGTATTTAGGAATTTGCACATAAGTATAAAAATTATTCTAGGTGAACAACATATGGTTACTTCTAATAAAGCAAAATCTTCATTGACCATAGTTGTACTTCAAGAGATATTTTTACACTTTTTATATTAGTATAAGTGACTGAGGATAAACATTGATTACTTAGAGGAGTTCAAAGTAATGTCACAAATATTAATACTTCACAATTAGTTCATAGTTAAACTCTTAACTAAATATCATTAACTGATATAAGTCAAGAAATTACACACAACTAATCATGCTACAATCATATTCTGATTTCAGTGAATTCTTGAGATATAAGCATTGCTAAATTCACTAAAACCAAAATCTCATAATTAACTTATAACACATAAGTTACCATCAATATACTAGATATCAATTGTTGACAGATTTAGTTATAATCAATCATGCTGCTTATTTATTTTAAGTTAGTTTGAATTATGGAGCAAATAAAATCATTGTTTTAATTTCCATAATCCAAACTACCCAAAATAAATATTAAATAAATAAATAATAAATATCTATGAGTTAGATACTAGCACTTAAATATTTTCATAATTATCCTTGAATAATCACCAATAGGATATATGACTTATATACATGGCAATCACTCTCTGGGTAATTAGTAATTTTAGAAATATTTTCTAAGCATATAAAATATTGAGAGTTTTATACACATAACTTAGAAAATACTTCAAATTTCAGTATCAGTGATTTTAGAAATAAGCATTGATTACTTAAAATAAAAATTCTAAATAATATCACTAATAATAAAAGTACCACAATTATTCGTACATGACTATGTTGCATATTATTTTAATATAATTCAAATAATGAGACTGATATGGAATGGAATTGTCTACAGTCATAATTTAAATCAATTAAAATAATATTCAAACTTACTGCTATAATACTTAACTACCACAAATGTATATGACATTGCAATCATGATAATCAAGATAGTAGCACTAAGTAAGAGGTAATGGGTTACTGATAAATTCACAAGTCCTTTAAATATTGAAGATTTAATACTTGTAAACTTATATGAAGAATTCCTTATATATGGGATTTCCAACTAATATGCAATGAATGATATCCCACACTTACAAACCAGTCTTGCAAAATTAACTTTAACAAGTGATTTAACAAGTTTTTCTGTAAGTGACTCTTTGACTAAAAGACATGCTCTCGAAAAAATGATACCTGGTGTGAAGGTGCCTTGTCATAGAGTGTTTACATAGTTGTTGGATTTGAAGTTGTTTCCCATCATAACAAGAAATCAATCTTCTTCCATGAAGTTGACAGCTTCTAGATATGCTTCTCCTGTCACTTATGTTGACAGCTTCAGAGACGCGTCTCCTGTCTTTCTTACAACCTGCATAATCTGAATCTATATAGCCAAACATATTAAGCATAATATCTTTAGGGTACTTTACTCCAGGAGTTGGTAGTCCCTTAAGATATCTAATAATCTTGTTAATAGCTATAAGATTGGATTCTCTAGGATCTACTTAGAACCTTGCACTTTGGCATCTTGAGAACATTACATGTTGTCTATTAGCATTTGAGTAAAAGAGTGAGCTCGTCATACTTCTATAGCTTGTCATTATACCTGATTTGCACTGATCAAGCTTTAGTGGTTTCTGTTGGTAAGTAGTCTTGGCATGTTCAGAATCTTCCAAATTTTGCATCTTCAAAATATCCTTAACTTACTTGTATTTCCATTATCCTTTTGGTTTACTTGTGCTCCTAAAAGAATTGTTCTTTTGGCTTGCTTAAGCTCCTAAAAGAATTATCTTAATGGCTTGCTTGAAGTAATTTCAAAAAGAATTGTAACCTTTCCAACATGCTCCTCCATACCTACTCTGCAATTACTTTGCAAATAATCTTGCAAAAGTTTTTGTTAGTAGGCCAACATATAACATTATCATTATATCAAAGCACATATATAACATTATGTTTGTGCCTAATGATAAGATAGTTATTAATATGATGACTCTACTAGTTCATATTAAACTATAACTTCAGTTAGAGTGCCATGCCATGTCCTTGACGATTGCTTGAGTAGTATACCAGTTCATACCAACCTGAAGTGAGCTTGTGAAGAAGAGATATACGTAGTCCAATAGATCTGCAACTGCAAAGTCCATGAACTGTTGTGCATTGACTTCCTCTTTTGACTCACCAACCAGGAGTGCACTTGTACACATCTACTAGAGTCCAATTCCAAGTGTAATGTGCATCAGGTGCCTGATATGTCATAATATCCTCAAGTCTCGTCACTGGTGCTATCTGTTAGATACTGCTTCTTTATAATAACCTAGCTTCCAGTTTGGCCTTGTCCCTCGTAGCAATGCCATTGTCATCCAGTTTGACTTCTGGTTATCCTTGTACCAATTACAATATTATCATTTGGTTTGGATACCAGCTTCCCTACAATCTGCTTGCTGACTGATTGAGTTCATCTTGCTTTGCAATCACCCAATCAATCCGGATCTATCAGAGCTTCTGTAACTTTCTTAGTTTCTTCTTCAGATAGAAAACTAGAGAAATAATCATTCACACTCAGTAGCCCTGCTAATCATAACTCCACCATCTGGATCACTTAAGAACTAGACTCTGGGAATAATATAACTATCAAACCCTTTATTTCCGCAGATATGTTCTTATAGTGTCCTCTTGATTTTCAATGTGGTGTTGTGTGTGATTAGTTGATCCTTCTATTGCTCCCCCTAAGTTGTTGCTGGGATTTCCTGAAAATCCTTACCCTTGCTGACTGACTTCGTTGAAATAATGAGTTGTGTTATACACTGCCATTTCACTGCTTGGATATGAATCATCACTACCATCAATTTCTCCTTTAACAGCTTGGAGCAATGGAGTTGTTGAACTGTGCACTTTGACTGTCTATCACCTTCTGTTGATCAACCACAAATGCCCTGTAGGTTGTAGACTCCACTGAGTAGCCATGGAAAATATCCTAACTGTAGAACATTCTCTCCAAACACTTTGAGGTTATCCAGTGTTTGCTTCTGTTGGCCATTAACTCATTAATGGTCTTCATGTATACATCCTGATCAAGACTTGATCTAACTTGTTGCAAACTATATTGACTACTTCAGCCCTTTGGTATTTAGAAAGTCTTGATTAGCTTGATATTTACCTTGTAGCTTTAATCAAGTTCCGGTTCTTCCTTTGAACCACTCCACTATGACACGAAGTTTCCAGTGCTGAATATGTCTCAAAATATTCTTGATGTTACAGATATTAATTAGAACTGCTTCCTGAATTCAGTCCCATTATTTGTCCACAAGATCATTTATTTTACAGTAGCTTCCAGCTTGATCTTCTTTGATGTGATCAATCACCATCTGTGATGTCTTGTCTTGAGAACGCACGAACAACAACTTTGCTTGATAAGTGTAGTCAACCACCATCACTGAGGTATATCTTTACTTTTATATTATGTTGTCTTTGACTCCTCTTTCTGACATGCCTCACATTTATCATCTTCTGAATTCCAGATGAGGCAATCCTCTCACTAACCCCTTTTCACAAAAGAGTTCCTTGAGTTGATGTTCAAGGGTGAGAGCTTCTAATACCATAGCTAAACTTTTGTCAGATGAAGCTTTACAGTGGAAACCATTGACTTCACCCTTTTCAGAGTTTCCAGTCTAGCCACGAGCATTTCATTTCCTTACTTTAAGAAGAGCAAGCTTCTCAACCTTCCTGCTTCAGATGAGACACTAATCCTTCTTTGAATTGACATTTTGTCCTTTGATGCAGAACTGTCTGATGAGAGGATTTGTGCCTTGATTCTCTAGCAAGAAGTTGCTTCAGTTGTTATCAATGACTCCAATAATTAGTTGTTATCAGTGATACCAATTGTTCAATTCATGATGACATCCCTTTCTGCATAGCTTGTCCCGTAATGAAAATCTTTATTGTCATCTCCAAATATTATTGACGGAATAGCTTATGTCAATCACATTTGATTGTGAGGCTCTTTCTTTGATCATATGCCTTGAGTATGAGTTACCAAGAATATATATGAATCAATTAACATGTTATGTCCTGCACTCACAAATAGATTAACAGTTCTTGGTACCCAACTTATCAGTTTGGGTCCAGATGGATTAGAGATATTATTATAAACAAAGATAACAACAGCTGCAACCTTATCATGCTAATTCTTATCTTTGACTGACCATTTTCTCCATTTTACTGCCCTTGACAGAATTGTCTCTAGGCTAGGGGAAAAATGGTTCCAACCTTACATAAGGAGGACTAGCAGTATTTGCCCTATTGTAATCCTAATCATGCTTTTCTTAAAATTAATGCAAGTACTAAGAGATACATTCATGGCATTGAAATAAGCAAGCATTGAATTGGGAATACATGACATTCATTCAGAAATATTACACATAAGAATTAAGCAATATAGGCATGATCTGGAACAAAATAGAATTAACAATTAAATCACTAACTCTATCTACTCCAATCATGTTGATGAATCTCATCTAGCTATCTCAATCCAAATATAAACTAATACACCTTAACAAACAATTCAGATCAAATGAATAAATCACATTGTAATAGGATATAGAGAGTAAGCATTAACAAAGGTCTTATATGCTGGAAAAACATATACCTCACTAACATGTTCAACAAATATTCAAACAATTATTTAAGATCATCTAATGTAACATGCACAAGTTAAACATCAATCTTAGTTACCAGAAAATAATCTAGTGAACTAGTTCAGCATTATCTATGTGTGATGCTATCATGCTTGTGCGAGTGTTAAACATTTAAACACTAAGATCTTATCATGCATTGAATATTGAGAATAAGATATTGCAGTGGTTTAAGAAATTGAAACCTGAGATATGTGAGTTGGACCATCTTCAGAGATTGCTATGAAAGCAAGATATTCATGATTCTCGTCATCTGATTCATCCCAACTCTTTCCCGTGCACTATAAGTTTTGACTGGATGCTTCCCTAAGAAAACATTCCACTTTTGTCACAGTTCTTCAACTAAATCCCTACTCATCCTTGTTTGTCAAACTTCTTGTTCCGTTGTAGCAAAACCCTTAATAGTTACTTGACACATATGTCTTGTCATAACTGTAGCTATCAAATCTCATATATGTCCCAATCTCAGTCTTGTAATCAACCCTTGAACTGAGTCCGTAAGAATCTCTGCTTCGGAATAGATAGGCTTGATCCTTGGATGTAGCTTATGTATTCCTTGTGAATCTGATACGACCAAACTTCCCCGATATCAGTAACTCTTACATTCTGTCCTGATGTTCCAACTATACTGCATGTAACTGAGATGTTTGTTTGTCCCCATTATTCTCTCTGACCTCCACAATTTATGTCTGTATGATCTCATTGATTCCCGTATAAATATAGCATTGGTACAAACCACTGTGTGACTGTATAATCTGAAATCATAGAGTTGTCTTAAAATATTCGAGAAAAATTGTACCCGTAGAAATTTCATTCAATTCATGCGTCTGAAAACACAGTGGTATCCTATGGAGTAAGGCTTTGAGGAAGTTCCACAATTTTCGTCTGTAGGTCTTGAAATCAGTTCCATTGGGAAAAAAACCATTTACTATAAATTCGGTGTTCGGAAATTTTCCGTCTGAATAGCACATGGTCTTCGTTTTTTTCAAAAGATTAAAATCCACTTTAAAAGCCCGGAGAAATCCTGAGTCTACCAATACCTGAGTACCCTTAATTTAATATTTAAGAGAAATTTAAATTTCCAATATTTTTAATTTTCTTATAAAAAAATTAATAAAAATTAAATATTTACGTAAAATCTAATTTTCAAGAATTTCAAATTTTCTTAAAAATTAAATAAAACATAAATTATTATCTAAAAAAAAATAAATTAAAGAAATTTAAATTTATGAAAAAACAAATAAATCAGAAATAATTAAATAGAAATTTTCCTTAAATTGTGCGGCGACTACAGGTTCTATGGCGACTCCTTCCATTAGCTGTTACAATCCTGTGGCGACCACTGGCAAATCCATTACCTTCTTTGCTGAACAAACATGAATAATAAAATGCATTTGATTTCTTTTATATACGGACAGAAGCCAACAGCAGGAGACAAGGGAGTATACGCACGCGGTAACACACAAAGAAGGGGTCGCCAGACGTGCGTTATACGCGCGCGTGAGAGAGAAAAACAGCCGCCTTTCTTTGTTTAATTTTGTTTCTTTGTATACACAGATGGGTCCCGCGAGTTTTCTTTTCTCCTTGCTTGTTTTCTACACCCGCCTTTCTATTTTACTTCATTTCCAAATCCAAAATGGCAGGTATAATTCCGAGGAGGGGAAAAATAGTTGCTTGGTTTCTTTACTCTGTTGTAAACTAATGAAAAAACCAAATGGCACCTTAAATCCTGAAATACTAATTTAAATTTATAATTTTTATTTACTAAAATTTAAATAATAAATTTATTTAATTCAAATTTATAAAATAACTTTATTTTAAATAAATTCATAAAATAAACTTATTCAAGTTTAAATTATAAATTCATTTAAATAAATTTATAAAATAAATTTTCCAAATTAAATTTATAAAATAAATTTATGTAAATGCAAATTAATAAAATAAATAAATTTCTGGATCCTGATTTGTGTATCAATCAATCAGCTCTGATACCAATTGTTAGGTCTCGAATTCTCGTAGAAGGGGGGTTGAATACGATAATCACTAAATTAAAAATTCTTTCGAATCTTTAGCGGATAAAATATTTAGTGCTCGGTTAGTGGTTTCGCGTTCTTGAGAGGAATGGTGTTTGGAACAATAAAAGGAGGAACACAAAATATTCGGGAAAATATATATTCGTATATAAATCCTCGAGGGTGTTGCTACACTCCGGTAAATAAAATAACCGGCTACAATCTAAAAACAACAAAGTTCCTAGCTACTACAAAGATTTACAAATCAAATCCTATACAATAATTTAGCTTTTGTTTGTACTAGGATTTAATTACCGGGTAACGATTATAATGCCCCTAAGAATATACAAGAATTAAATCGGGCATTATAACGTTACTCCGGTGAGAAGTTAAACGGATATTCAAGTAGCTTGAACTCCACTGTAAATCTCCGCTTCTTGTTTTATTAGCTCTTTTTTTGTTGGAGAAGAAGATAAACAATACTCATTTAGATCTGCTGCAAAGTGTAGACTTTATACACAATAAAATTGTGTGGCTGAGAATTGAGGAGCTATGTGGCGACTACTTTTTCTGTGACGACGGGCTGTGTGGCGACATGGGAGCTTGTTAATCTGTGTGGCGACACCTGCTTATTTACTAATACAAATAACAAGAGTTTAAATAAATTAACTCCCATGTTGCGACCACAGGGGTTACTAGTACTGAAAACAAAACTAAGTAATACTTATGTAGCGACAGGGGTGAGAGAAATCATGTGACGACATCCAAGTACATGTTAATGTACTTAACCAAAAAAAACAAAAACATGTACACGTTTTTGTTATACTTTTATTTATTTTGTTTCCTTTTTATTTTCTTTTTATTTTTGTTTTCTTTTCTTTTTTTTGTTTCTTTTCTTTTTCTCTTTTTTTTTGTTTCTTTTTTTTTTCTCTTTTTTTTGTTTCTTTTCTTTTTCTCTTTTTTTTTGTTTCTTTTTTTTTCTCTTTTTTTTGTTTCTTTTCTTTTTTAAGTTTAAAATGTAATTAAATTAATTTATAAAATAAACTTAAATATAACTTATATAAATAAACTAATTTAGATTTATAAAATAAATTTATTTAAAGTTTATAAGATAAATCATTTTAAGTTTATTAAATAAATTATATTAAAGTCCATTAAATAATTTATTTAATTTAACAATTAAACTTTGAGTTTCGCCAGTCCCCTGAGTTGTTTATCTGTATACCCCGCGCACCTCTTCTCGTACTTTAACAAATAAACGTTCAATCCAAGTACGTTCCCCAACTTAACAATCCTTCTATAAATAATACTCAGATTCCTTTCACGAGTTGTTGACGCCTAGTGCAGCTGGTCTGGTTCACAGACGACTAACCCCGATTCAGGTCTTCGTATTATAGTCTTGATTACATTGTTAAGTTTGCCTCAACTTTATTGCTTCAGACACTGACTGTCAATAAACAACTGTACTTTCACTGAAATCCTTTCTGGTAATTTAGACAACGTCTTCATTAACCTCTGTCTATACCCTGTCTTCAATTTTTCAGATTCCTATACTTCGAACACTGTCTATCTTCAATCAATGTCAATACACTGAAATCTTCCGGTAGCACCTGTATATTGAATCTTCAACATTTCTGAAACCCTGAAAGTCTTTAACCTTTGTTCTTCACTGAGGCATGATCATATTAATAAACTTCTTTCAGTGACCTGTCAGAGACTTCAGGCCTTCTTCTAATCTTCCGATTCTTTGTATTTGCCTTGTCTTCATTCTTCCTGATTTCTTGTGTAGACGTAGTATTATTAACCTGTCATGTTCTAGTATTGTTATTGTGTTGAGTTATCACGTAACTGTTCATACAACTACGCAGTCTCACTAACACAAATGAATGTGGCAGCCACCTGCCGCCGCATGGAGGCATTGCGGCAGCCCCCGCAATGTGCCAATGCGGCAACTCCAGAATTAATATATTTTTCAAAGTTAAATATTAGTTTTATTTTAAAATAATTGTAAAATAATAGATACAAAAATATATAAATAATTTTAATTTATGTTTAAATTTATAATTTATTTATTTATTGGTTATTATGTTTTTATTTTGTATTTATTATTTATATTAATAAATTATTTATTTTAATAAATTAAATTACAAATTGCTGAACACATCTCCAACAATGTTTTATTGCTGGAGTGATCCATTAAAGATGACCACCAATTAGCTTCTGGAGCCATTAAGGAAGAGTCATTGCCGGAGGACGTTGTTTTAAATGTAACGGTTCTTGCCAACTTTAATTTTTCTAATTTATTTTTTTTGTTAAAAATGAATTTTTAAATATTTTTTCGAACTTACATTTTGATATTTTTGAATTAATATTTTAAACTAAAATATTTAAATTAAATATTGAATTTAAAATTTTTGAGTGAATAAGTATTTTTTAATTATTTGTTCGAAATAGTATTTTCGAATTTTTATTATAATGGAATATTGTGAGTTTTATGTTTTTTTTTTATTTTTTCTTGTACTTGTCCAATTTAATTTATCAATTTTTAATTTATATTAAACGAATATAATGCTAAAAATTGAAAATGTGGAAAACTTAAAAAAAAATTATCGATTTTTCGTTACCTATAAAAAAATATAAAACAACTCAGCCCCAGGAATATTAAACATTTTTTTCGTAACAAATTAAAAAAATACTCTCTGCTACCTACAACATTATTTCATTGCAGTTAGTGCAATGAAACATTGTTGTAGGTGGCTCTTTAATCGCCCGCCACAATATTTTATATATGTTGGGGCTGCGCCGAACACCTCCCGGAATTTTTATTATTATTTGTCCTCATTTGTTTTTTTAAAATTAAAAACTGTTTATAAAAAAATATGTAATTCATCATAACTTCATTAAACGGTACAAATGTGTTATTATACATAATTTTGACATATTTTATATTTAAATTAAAATAGTTTGATTAGAATTTACTCAAAAAAGTTTTATAAAAGACGACACATTTCGATCAATAAATAATCATACTTCCAATACTTCATTCATACATTTCAATTATTATCTTCGGTTTTTTATTTTGTTCATTAAAACTAATATTTTAATTATTTTTCCGATTATATATCTAAATTATTTTTAAATTTTTAACTCATTATACAATTGATAATAAATGAGAAATAGTAATAAAATTAGAAAATATAGAACAAATGTTGTTAAAATTAATTATATATTTTCTAACTCTGTTATTATCAAAAAAAATTAATTCATTAAAATATGATTTTTTATTATTTTAGAAATTAAATAAAAACAGAGCTCCTTCCGCATTATTTCATTACGACACGTACCTCCCGCAATCTGCTGCAATGAAATAATGTGGGGCATCTAATGGTTACTACAACCATCCGGGGTTGTGGCCAAAACTCTTTTTTTTTAAATAAATATCTATACAAGGCAAAATGGCGTAGCGGGCCAGGCTCATGACCAAGTTCGATTCCTGGCTTTGCCCTTTATTTATTAAAATAATCCTTTAACCTGTTTTTCCTCTAAAATAAAATTAAAAAGGGAAAATGGATTTTTTTGTCACTGTTTTTAGGAACTTACCAGTTAATTATTATTTTTTTCTTTTACTCTATAATGCTAGGTTCGTATTTGTTTTTAGTCACTAACGTTATGTTCGGATTTAATTATTAGCATTATGTCAATTTTTGGTAAAATTATTAAAATATAGTGGTAGTCTGTAATATTTTAATGATATGATATAGGTATATATCTTTATATATAGCACTCCATATGTCCCCAAGACGTTTACCTTGGTGATGATAGTTTGACAAACATTTTAAGTTTCCTAAAAGATGTAGTTTCATGAATTGTTTTTAATTTTTTTTCTTCTAAATAATAATTTAACGTTTAAATTTTTATATATAAAAAAAATCTTAAAAATAAGTTATCAAACTATGTTTTAAAGATAAATATCTTGTGATAGTTGTTTGATTTAATACCAAATTCATATTATTACAACATTATTATATTTTTGTGTTTATATATATACTTGTTTCACAATTCTATTAGAATGGATGAGTTTATAGTTTTGATTTTGGGTCGGTAAGAATTGCATGAAGGAGTTGTGATTGGTGATTTCATTGGCTTTTTGAATGTGTCGTTTGGTAAAATATTGATATGTATTTTTATTTTTTTATTTCCCAATAATTTTAGTACGGATTGCGATGGTTCTTCCTAATAATTTTGGTTTTGAGCTTAGTATCCCACCTAAAAAGTAACAGACGTATATAAACTGATTTTATACGTTTGTTTACAATGTATATACATCTGTGTTTTACCAGATATTTAAAACAACAATATGCGTCCTTCCTATAACATACGTATATAATTCAGACATTATATGACTCCTCCATATGCATCTAGCAAACTCAGACACATTTAAGCTTTCTTATAAGACACATATAATAGTTTTTGTACTAGTTATCACTATATTTTAATAATGCTATAGAAAATTGACAAAATACTAATAATCAAATCCGGACCTAACGTTATTGACTAAAAAAAATCCGAACCTAACATTAGTGAGTAAAATAAAAAAAATTACAGTTGAATGGTAAGTTTCTAAACGCACGGTAAGTTCGAGTTAAAAAAATAAGAATATATTTAGACAACCAACTAAACTAGTAACCAAGAAGTTCAGTTCAGCTAGTTCATGGATCCAAACAGCACAACAGCCTCAAAAAGACTTAAAGATTTGGCACAGCAACTCCTTGTCTATAAATCATCATTACAACCAGCTCCCAACACAAATTCAACCCACCAATCCTCTGAACAAAATGGAGTTGTTCAACAACATAATTTCAATAAAAAAGATGAAGCAAACCTAGTCACAACTCCATCAAAAAGATTCAAGCCCAACAGAGCTGCAGTTCTAGTATGTATATTTGAAGATGAAGAACACGATGATCTGCGCGTAATTCTAACGAAAAGATCCTCGAATCTTAATAAACACTCTGGTTAGAGCATTTTGTTATTGAATTCATATGTGGGGTTGTTTTGATTGAGGGTGAAAATTTGATAAATTTTTTAATTTGTATTGTTCAGGGGAAGTTGCATTGCCTGGAGGGAAAACAGAAGAAGGTGATGAAAATGATGTACAGACAGCCTTGAGAGAGGCTCATGAGGAGATTGGACTGGACCCGAAACTTGTTCATGTTGTTGCTGTTCTTGAATCTTTCACAACCAGGGTACACATCTTTATTATTTTTGTGGATGTTCTTGTATGTAATAGGCCCTTTTAGTGGAAACCCTCGTTTTAGGATTGATTTTAAATTTTTAGGATCAAGAGTGGATCACTAGGAGCTCATTTTAGGTGCGGAGAAGGGGTGGGGGGTAATGTTCTTGTATGTTAATATACTGGAAGGCCCAGTTTTAGGATTGAATTTCGGTTTTAGAAGCAAAGACTGGTTCACTACGAGCTCATTTGGGCAATTTTTAACCTTAGTGAGTTCCTGACTGGAGACGTTCATTTTGATACCATGATCAATTAGTAATTTTCCTAAAATCTATGAGTGGTGGGGAATTATTTAATATCAATGTTCTAAAAATCGGCTAATTAGGGCGGGAAGTGCTCAGACAGTCAAACTGGTTTCTGATCCGAGTTTGGGTTACTCAGCCAACTACTTAGTTTTACGAAAATTGTTAAAAGTTAAAACGGACGGGGATGATAAATTGAAATCTAATGGTTGTGTACTGGTCTATTAAGGTCATCGTAAAGTACTTATGGTCATTGACCATTCGGTTGCAGAAGCCAGAAATGGAACATGGTAGGGGATGAACTGGGGTGAATGTTGTGGTGGTGGAAGAAGAGATGGGGGATATAGTCAAATAGGGGAGGGACGTAATATGAGATGATAGATGATACCGAGCCACTTACATTCATGTCTATTTTAAACTATTTCATCCTCTTTCAATTTCCCTGCAAGACTGACGGACTTTAGATTAGCCTAATCAGGACTGTATGGCTATCATTTCTATTTGGCTTCGAGTCAAAGACCACTAAATCAGATGTGATGCAAAGTTACAATCAAGCCGTAAGAAATAGTATGACATGGTAATGTTAAGAAAAGCGAATTGGTATTCGTTGCAAGAGTTTGTAAGGGAAATGTAAAAGAATAAAGAAAAAAATTCCTAGAAATATCAATCATTAGCTGCACCTCAGATTCTTATAAAACACCAATTTACACTAGTTCAAAAGCAAGGAGCGATAGATTTCTTTTACACACTGAAACAAAACAAATTTCTACTAAGTTGAGTTTAGTCAGGTAATTTAGTAGTATATATTTCATCTTAGGGTAGATGTAGTTATTAAATTTAATTGGTAGAATATTGTGGCTTTGTTTTAGATCTAAGTATTAGGCGATTGCTTTTTCCTTATCATCGTATTTCTTACAGTATGGTGTGGCAGTAGTTCCTGTGATTGGCATACTTTATGACAAGAAAAAATTCAATCCAGTTGCAAATGCTGCTGAAGTGGAAGCAATATTCTATGCTCCACTAGAAATGTTTCTTAAGGTTCCTCCTTTAAAATTGCAACGCCCTTGTAAATGTTTAGACATAACTATAGTAAAGATATGATTGATTGATTCTTGATATATACAGGACGAGAATCGAAGTGAAACGCAGCTCGAGTGGATGGGAGAAAAGTATCTGCTTCATTTCTTTGATTTCAGAACAGATAATACGAAGTATGAGATATGGGCTTTAACAGCAGGGATCTTGATAACAGTTGCATCAGTTGTGTACCAACGGCAACCAGCATTTACTGTGCTGAGACCTAAATTCTGGAGTGGAAATTACCAATGCAAATTTTAGCTATCCGTATTCTCTGCACCTTCTTGGCATTTTAATGAACGACCAACATATGGAGTCACATAGACACATATATTCAAATAGATGTGTGCAAGCTTACGAGGGGATTTGCACCTTATTATACCAATAGTTCTCCCATTCATTGGCTGTCAATACTTTGTTGTAATCTACATAAAATTTATAATTATGCATTTATATATCTGATAGGGATAAATAAATTATGATTGTATAATTAAATATTGCATTAATTGTACAAGTTGTGGGCTGCTAGGCCCAATAAAAAGATATATGAAACTCAGACCAGAAAAGTTAAGCCTGATGGACCAGATCAGGCCTGATGGAATAAAAAAGGCCCAAAAGCCCTAATTATTAATTAATTTCGTAATTAATTAATAAGGGAAAAATCAGCTATTGAGAAGAGTCCCGATAAGGATATAAATCCTTATAGATTAGCCTCAAGGGGACCTAAAAGGATAAGGAATCAGCTTCCTACTTCCTAGGACTCCTAAGTCTATCCTAATTCAGAGGCTTGTCCACCAAGTCTCCTATACCAAGTCCAATTCAAGGACTCCCACATCTATATAAGGGGTCTCACCCCCACCGATCAGAACTACGTTTTTTAGGCTTGATTCTCTAATTCACAGAGATACGTAGGCATCTCGTAAAGGCAGATTGAGTCACGAAACACGAGAGCAGCCATTAAAGGCCTTGAGCTCCCGAATCTTAGTATTAAATACAGCAAGTAATAACCTTGGTTTTTTATCCATAACATTTGGCGCCGTCTGTGGGAAAACGGAACAACAACCATGGCGAGAACACGGAGAACAACCAGCACTCTGGAGGAGGGAACACCATCAGGGACAACCCAGGTGATTTCATCAACCGTGGAGGTTCCTCCCCATTCAACTTATGCATCTACTCAGGGGGAAGCCCAGACAGGGGCAACTCAACCTCAGCCACAAGGGACAACTCCCCCGACTATTCAAGGTACGAATCCTCAAGTTCAACAAGTACATATACCTGTGAATTCTCGACCCGTCGGGTATGAATATTCAACTGTTGTTACTACTAACCCCCCTTATGGGATGCCCCTTCACCCTGAGGTTGGAGGAAGCGGATATGCTGGGCGAAGTGAAGCACGAGGGCGGTCGCCCCCCTATATACGAGGTTTGGATCCTATCCCTGAGGATCGGGAATTTTCTGGTCCATACACTGAGAGAGACTCCGAATCTTCGGATGATGAAGTGGCCCCGAGAAGGAGGCGTCCTGGAAAAGAGCCAATGGCCGATGGAAGGCAACGCCCCCAAAGCACCCCAGGGGCGAATCCCCAAGAAGTGCAGGAAAAGATCAGGGCTCATGAGGCTGAAATCCAAAGGCTGAGGCGTGACTTGGAGGCTCACCAAGCCACCAGAACCCACATACCACCTAGGGGGAGAAATCCTCCTCCTATCATAGACCTGGATGGTCCGGTAAGAAGAAGGGCTGTTGTCCCAAGAACTGATCCAAGCAATCTCCTTCCCCTTGGAGATCCTGATGATCCAACTCCACCCTTCACAGAAGAGATAATGAATGCCCATATCTCAAGGAAATTCAAGATGCCCACTATCAAAGCCTATGATGGCACGGGAGACCCCGCTAATCATGTTAGGACATTCTCTAATGCACTGCTGCTGCAACCCGTGAATGATGCTATAAAATGTCGGGCCTTTCCTCAAACCCTGTCGGGTATGGCTCAAAGATGGTACAGTCGCCTACCCCCAAATTCTATTGGATCATTCAGAGAATTAAGTCAGGCTTTTATTAAGCAATTCATCAGTGGAAGAGTCCATGAGAAAAGTTCAGCATCTCTTATGAGTCTTGTGCAGGGAGCTAAGGAATCCTTAAGAGATTACCTGAATCGTTTTACAAAGGAGGCTTTAAAAGTCCCAGACCTTGATGATAAGGTAGCCATGATAGCACTGCAACAAGGAACTAGGGATGAGTTTTTTAAGATGTCTTTGACCAAACGACCCCCTGAGAGCATGTTGCAGCTCCAAGAGAGGGCAGGGAAGTATATCAAGGTTGAAGAAAGTATGAGGAAGACCGTAGTAAGTAATGAGCCCACTGGAGGCAAGAAACGAAAAACTGATTTGGAGTATATCGCTAAGGACAAATATCCTAGAACCGAACAAAACCCTGATTCAACCCCCAAGAAGGGAGGACCTGGGCAAAAGTTCACTGAATACGCTAAGCTGAATGCTCCCAGAAGTCAGATTTTGATGGAGATTGAGAAAGATAGAGATATTCGCTGGCCTAAGCCCTTGAAGGCTGATCCCGCCAAGCTAGATAAGGGCAAGTATTGCAGGTTTCACAAAGATGTTGGCCATGACACCGATGAGTGTAGGCAGTTGAAAGATGAAATTGAGTTTTTGATTCGAAAAGGAAGATTGAATAAGTATACTGGAGATGGAGGGGACAGAAATAATAATGGAAGGAAGAACTTTGAAGATCGTAGGAGGGACCAAGATGATCAGGGGCGGAATCCCCAACCTAGAGGACCAGTTATAAACACCATTTATGGAGGGCCGAGACCTCAAGGGCCTGTGATAAACACGATCTTTGGAGGTCCAACTGCTGCTGGATTGTCCAAAAATTCCAGAAAGGCATATACTAGAGAGGTTATGCATATTGTTGGAGAAGCCCCGAAGAGGGCCAGGACAGAAGTAACATTGACTTTTGATGATTCCGACCTAGAGGGTGTGAAGTTTCCCCATGACGACCCGCTGGTCATAACACCAATAATAGGAAATAGCCCGGTTAAGAGGGTCCTTGTGGATAATGGTGCTTCTGTGGATATCTTGCTCCACGACACCTTTCTAAGGATGGGGTATAACGACTCCCAGTTAACACCAACCGACATGCCGATATATGGATTTGCTGGAGTAGAATGTCCTGTGGAAGGGATAATCAAGTTGCCAACCACCATAGGTACGGAGCCAAGGCAAGCAACGCAGATGCTGGATTTCGTAGTGGTAAAGGCTAGTTCAACTTATAATGCTATCATGTGGAGAACAGGGATACATGCATTCAAGGCAGTCCCCTCTTCCTACCATTCAGTCATGAAGTTTCCCACCCGAAACGGGATTGGAGAAGAGAGAGGAGATCAAAAAATGGCTAGAAGCTGTTATGTGGCCTCTTTGAGGGCAGATGGAGTCGGGGGGCAGGTTCTTCCTATTGAAGATATGGATGTTCGAGAAAATGATGAGAATAGAGGAAGGCCAGCAGAAGAATTGGTTTCGGTTCCTTTAGATCCCAAGAATCCTGAGAGGATGACTTTCATTGGAGCCACATTAGAGGAGCCCCTTAGAGGGAAGTTAGTGAAATTTTTGCAAGAAAATAGTGATGTGTTTGCATGGTCAGCAGCTGATATGCCAGGCATAGACCCGGAGTTAATTACTCACAAACTAAACGTAGATCCAAGCCGGAAGACAGTGAAACAAAAGAAAAGAAATTTTGCCCCGGAAAGACAAGAGGCTATAAAGCAGGAAGTGGAAAAGCTCTTAGAGGCTGGATTCATTGAGGAGATTCAATTTCCGGAGTGGTTAGCAAACCCTGTAATGGTGAAGAAGGCTAATGGAAAGTGGAGGATGTGTATAGACTTCACCGATCTGAATGATGCATGCCCCAAAGACTGTTTTCCGCTGCCTAGAATTGATACTTTGATTGATGCCACCGCTGGACATGAGATGCTGAGTTTCATGGATGGGTTTAGCGGATACAACCAGATCAAAATGCATAAGGATGACGTTCCAAAGGTATCATTTATCACTGACTTTGGCGTTTATTGTTATCTTGTTATGGCGTTTGGTCTCAAGAATGCAGGAGCCACCTATCAAAGGTTGGTGAATAAAATTTTTAAGGATCTTATTGGGAAGACTATGGAAGTCTATGTTGATGACATGCTAGTCAAGAGTCTAGTAAAGACTGATCATATAACCCATTTGAGGGAAGCTTTTGAGGTCCTGAGGTACCACAAGATGATGTTGAATCCGACAAAGTGTGCTTTCGGAGTAGGATCTGGAAAATTCTTGGGATTGATGGTCTCAAAGAGGGGAATTGAGGCTAACCCCGATAAAATAAAGGCAATCCTGGACATGGAACCCCCAACAACTGTCAAGGATGTTCAGAAACTCACAGGAAGGGTTGCTGCGCTAGGACGATTCATCTCCAAGTCAGGAGACAAGTGCTTGTCATTCTTCAAGTCATTAAAGAACATTAAAGACTTTGTATGGAGTGAGGAAAATCAGAAGGCATTTGAAGAGTTAAAGAAGTATATGGGCCAGGCCCCGTTGTTGGCCAAGCCAGTTCTGAGAGAAGTTTTATTCTTGTACTTGGTTGTTTCAGAAAACGCCTTGAGCGCGGTGTTGGTTAAGGAGGAACTGAAAGTTCAGAAACCCGTATACTATGTCAGCAAAATTTTGCATGGTGCTGAGTTGAATTATTCAGCCATTGAGAAATTCGCTTTAGCCTTGGTAATGGCTTCAAGAAAGCTGCGTCCTTATTTTCAAGCTCACCAAATTGAAGTGCTAACAAATCAGCCACTGAGAAATATCATTCACAGTCCCAAGGCAAGTGGGAAACTGATTAAGTGGGCAATAGAGTTGGGAGAGTTCGATCTCAAGTATAAGCCACGTACGGCCATAAAAGCCCAGACACTAGCTGACTTCGTGGTGGAATGTACCATACCCAACCAAGAAGTCGGGGGGCAGGAAGATACCATACCTCAAGACAAGGGAGTCGACAATGGGGACGAGGAGAAAGAATATTGGGTTCTCTATTTTGATGGAGCATCAAAAACAAATTCCAGTGGAGCAGGGTTGGTTTTGCAAAGCCCTGATGGATTCTTAATTGAGTATGCCATGAAGCTAGACTTCCCAACCACAAACAATGAGGCAGAGTATGAAGCCCTGATTGCTGGCCTTGGTCTAGCTGGGACACTTAGAGTCAAAAACTTAAAGGTCCGTGGAGACTCGAAGCTGATCATATCCCAGGTGAAGGGAGAATTTGAGGCAAGAGATGATACGATGGCTAACTATGTTCGCCTAGTAAGGGCTGTGATGACCCAATTTAATGAATGCCATGTTGAACACATTCCAAGGGAAGAAAATGCTAAGGCAGATGCGCTATCAAAGTTTGCTTCATCTGAGATTGAAGAAAGTTCAGGGAGTGTGTACTTCCGTGTTTTGAAGACACGAAGCATAGATGTTAAGCTTGTGGCTCCCGTAGATTTGGGGACGTCATGGATTGATCCCATCAAGGCTCACATTCAGACCGGTTGGTTGCCAAGCGATGCAATTGAGGCACGGAAGTTAACTGTTCGAGCACTAAGGTACTCTTTGATAGATGGGATTCTATATAAAAGATCTTTCGCGGTTCCTTACTTGAGGTGTCTCAGGCCCGATGAGGCACGCTTAGCTCTTGAGGAAGTGCATGGAGGTATTTGTGGGCAACACTTGGGGGGCAGGGCCTTGGCTCATAAGATAACTCGTTTAGGCTTCTATTGGCCAGAAATGATGGCTGATGCCAAAGAATATGTAAAGAAGTGTGATCGTTGTCAGAAGCATGCACCAGTCGCCAGACAACCCCCCGAGATGCTGACCTCTATCAACTCACCTATTCCCTTTGCTATGTGGGGGATGGATATTCTAGGGCCTTTTCCTATGGCCACAGCACAAAGGAAGTTTCTGATTGTAGCCATTGATTATTTCACCAAGTGGATCGAAGCCAAACCTTTGGCCAAAATCACAACTAAGCAGGTTGCACAATTCCTGTGGGAAAACATTATGTGCCGATATGGAATTCCCCGTATCCTCGTCACTGACAATGGAACACAATTCAACAATGAGGAATTCAAGAAGTATTGCGAAGAAAATGAAATTGAGTTACGGTTCACCTCTGTGGCTCACCCGCAAGCCAATGGGCAAGCGGAGGTAGCAAATCGGATAATCCTGGATGGACTAAAGAAGAGGATCGAGAAGTCAAGAAATAATTGGGTAGATGAGATACTTCCAATATTATGGGCCTACAGGACTACTTGTAGAGTCACGACAGATGCAACTCCTTTCATGTTGGCATATGGGGCGGAAGCAGTAGTTCCCGTGGAGATATCACATTCCTCTCCAAGGATTCAGGCCTTCGATGAGAAAGAAAATGAGGAAGGGCAGAGATTAGCCCTGGATTTAATTGATGAAGTGCGAGATAAAGCACACGCAAAGATAGTAGAATATCAGAAAAAGGCTTCATTCTACTACAACCTAAGGGTTAAAGAGAGGTTTTTCAAACAAGGTGACCTAGTCTTGAGAAAAATAGAGGCTTCTGGTGTCGGACAGAAAGGAAAGCTTGCCCCAAATTGGGAAGGGCCGTATAGAGTCAAGAGCGTTCAGGGTAGAGGAACCTACAAGCTGGAGACTATGGATGGTTTTGAAGTCCCGAGAACCTGGCACGCACAAAACCTGAAGGTTTACTACGTGTAAGATGGTCGAAGTACGATTCTCACTTGTCATTATGACAAGTAGGTTTAAAAGCACCTTGAAGCTTTGTTTGCATAGTATTTTTCTTTTTTAGCTATTATAGATCAGGGTCGAACCCATATTATGTAAGGTTTTGGAAAACCAGACTTGAAATTGAAGAGTTCGAAATTATTTCAACCTATGGATGTTTGAGTTGTGATAATACTTGTGTGGCCCATTAAGCCAAGTTTGAATATTAAAGTATCGGAAAAATGAAGGAGAGAATGCAAATAAGGAAAGTAGCATAGCCCCGCAGGGTAATAAGTTTTAATACAAACAAAAGTCCAGACATAAATTAAGGATAAAATTACAAAATAGAAAAACTACTCCTCCATGTGGGAGCCTTCATTCTCTTTCTCCTTATCAGCGCCTTCAGCGTCCTTCGCAGGAGAAGCGGGAGGAGAAGCAGTGTTAGGATCCAAGATGCGATCATCTGGCTGAGGAGAGTCGAAGAGGGCGTCTATGCTGTCCTCTGACTCAGCCTGCTCAGGACTTATAAAGTCCTTAGGGTCGACTAAGCCCTGGTACTTCTCAGAAACAGCCTTCACGGCCGCATCCCATCCCTGAGTGAACTGTAGGGAGTAAAGACCCTCATCATGAATCTCCATGAGATTCTTAAACTTGTCAGAATCCATGTAGTCATCAATGAGCTTATCCTTATCGCTCCTAAGTTTCACCAGCTCGGAATGAGCCTTAGCCAGCTCATCTTTCTTCGTGTCCAGCTTCTTCTCTAGGACCTTGGCTCTCTCCTCCCACTTCTTCATCTCCTTCTCAAAAACATCAGAGTTACCCTTCCAAGATCTAGCCTGATGTAGGGCCGCCTGGAAATAGGTATTACTCTGCAAAGAAATATGTATGAGTTGGCGCAAATTCATTGGGATACAAGAAAAGTTGAAATTCACAAAAGGAAGAGAAGAAAAAAGAAAATTACCGCAGCTTGGGCTTGAGAACCCAGAAGCTCAATAGTCTCGACATCACTCCCCGTAACAATGTCAGTGAAATCATGGGGAGTGATGGAATGGTACGACCAATCCTTGGCATGTTTGGTGGATCCAACCACCGTATCGCTCCTCCTGAAGCCCCAGTTAGGCCTGAAGGAATGTGCCTTAAGTGGAGGATCCACATCGTCCCCTAGCTCGACCACCGGGACGTGGGGCTTAAGGAAAGTAGGACCGTCAGGTTTGCTCCTGGGGTCCCTGTTTAACTTGGCCCTCTTCTGGCGGCCAGATTCCCCCTCCTTGGGCCTATTGACATTATTAATAGCCTCACAAGCTGAAAGGAAAAGCAGAAGGAATATTAAAATCCAGAAAAAAGAAAAGGTGCGATTAAAGAGAAGGAAAAATAATTACGCAGGTATAAATTTACCCTTATCACTGGCCTGGGAGAGACCAACTTTCTTCAAGGAAAATTCCTCTAAAAGGGTCCAGGTGTCTGTTTTCCCATCATCTGAAATTAAGGCTTGGTAGGCCACCTCCTCCTCATCAGTTAATCTGATGCTACCAGGACTACCATCTGATACTTTGCAAAATGGCCTACGGAAGAGTGTGGCCCAATCACCCCCAGCCCAGGTCAGCCTGACAAACTCATCCCTCCATTTAGGGTTGTTCTCAACTATAGAGTTACTGTCAAAGATATGGGGAATTTTGGGCCGTTGGCGAATTAAAGCCCAGCCCGGCTGACTCATGGAACTATTATAGAATTGGAAAACTTTCCTAAAGACTGCTACGGAAAGAGGAAAGCTATTCCTGAGACAAAGGACCATAAAACAGATAATGTTCCTCCAGGCGTTAGGAGGGAGTTGACAAGGGTTGATTCGTACATCGGCTAGTAAACGAGGAATAAATTCGTGAAATGGGAACCTAAGACCTGCGGTCAGGGCTCCTCGATAAATGAACAGGGTATCCCCCTCCCAATTACAAGTCCTATCCCCAGGGGCGGCTGGAGTGATCCTAAGGTGGGGTGGAAGTCTGTACAGGGTATTCATAGACTCTATCCTACCATCTAACTCATGAAAAGTGTTACCATGATTATACGAATCTAACTCAGACAGAGAAGGATATTCATCACCTCTCGAGTTAATCATATCAATGAGGGAAGTATATGGAGATTGAATTTGGATGTTTGTACCTCTCTTAGAGACATTCATCTTCTGCAAACGAGCTAGGTCACGGTCCGCCATTAATATGCTTCGGTTGAAGGCTTGAAACCCAGAAATACTTGAGAATGGAGGAGCTGCGGTGGCTTTGGTCGCCGGAAATCGCCTTCAAAAGGGAGAACTTTAGAGAAAAATGTGAGATGAAATGAGAAGTGGGAAGTGAAGTGAGGATTCTCACTCCACACTACACTTATATAGGCGAAAAGCTCGGAATACGAGGCGTTTTTAGGCCCATTTAGCCAGGCCCAACCTAAAGGCCCATCTACAAGAAGTATCAGGAACAATCTAGAAGCTCCTGTGGAATTTAAAAAGTCAAAAATCGACCAGAACCTTAATATGGTTCGATCAGAGTCCTGATCGATGCAAAAGAGAGTCCTGATCGATATCTTATTCGAACAGAAGGGAAGAAATCTCCTAAGATCGATCAGAGTCCTGATCGACAGAGAAGAGAGTCCTGATCGATATGCTATTCGAACAGGAGGGAAGAAATCCCCTAAGATCGATCAGAGTCCTGATCGACAGAGAAGAGAGTCCTGATCGATATGCTATTCGAACAGAAGGGAAGAAATCCCCTAAGATCGATCAGAGTCCTGATCGACACAGAAGAGAGCCTTGATCGATATCTTATTCGAACAGGAGGGAAGAAATCCCCTAAGATCGACCAGAGTCCTGATCGACGGAGAACAGCATCCTGATCGATATTCCATTCGATCAGAATGGTCGAGAGCCATTTAATTCGTTCAGAGTCCTGATCGAAACCGATCAGGAATCCTGGTCGATTAAGCCCGTGTAGCAATCGACTAGGGTGTCACTTTGAAGGCCAATTCGGTCAGAATCCTGATCGAAATCGATCAGGAATCCTGTCGACCAGAGTGTAAGATCCTGAGCTAATTCGATCAGGATCCTGATCGATTTTGGCTGCATCCTGATCGATTTCGAATGCATTCTGATCGATTTTAAGCCAGAAAATTAAGGAATAAATCCAGAAATTAAGGATAAATCCCAGAAATTAAGGATAAATCCCAGAAATTAAGGGAAAATTCCAGAAATTAAGGATAAATCCCAGAAATTAAGGGAAAAATCCAGAAATTAAGGAATAAATCCAGAAATTAAGGATAAATCCCAGAAATTAAGGGAAAAATCCAGAAATTAAGGATAAATCCCAGAAATTAAGGGAAAATCCAGAAATTAAGGATAAATCCAGAAATTAAGGGAATAAATCCAGAAATTAAGGATAAATCCCAGAAATTAAGGATAAATCCCAGAAATTAAGGGAAAATTCCAGAAATTAAGGATAAATCCCAGAAATTAAGGGAAAAATCCAGAAATTAAGGAATAAATCCAGAAATTAAGGATAAATCCCAGAAATTAAGAAAAAATTCCAGAAATTAAGGATAAATCCCAGAAATTAAGGGAAAAATCCAGAAATTAAGGGAAAAATCCAGAAATTAAGGATAAATCCCAGAAATTAAGGGAAAATTCCAGAAATTAAGGATAAATCCCAGAAATTAAGGGAAAAATCCAGAAATTAAGGGAAAAATCCAGAAATTAAGGATAAATCCCAGAAAAATAAGGAAAAATCCCAGAAAAATTAGGGAAAATCCCAGAAAAATTAGGGAAAAATCCAGAAATTAGGGAAAAATCCCGGAAATAAGGGAAAAATTCCTGGAAATCAAAATAATTCCTAAATAAAAGGAAAAATTCGTTGTAAACGTGTAGGTCGCTCCACACTTTACGGAAAAACGAAACCCTGTAAGGGAACAAATAGACTTAACTTCTGCGAAACCTATTCAATGTTTCGCAAAAGTTGGGGGGCAAATGATAGGGATAAATAAATTATGATTGTATAATTAAATACTGCATTAATTGTACAAGTTGTGGGCTGCTAGGCCCAATAAAAAGATATATGAAACTCAGACCAGAAAGGTTAAGCCTGATGGACCAGATCAGGCCTGATGGAATAAAAAAGGCCCAAAAGCCCTAATTATTAATTAATTTCGTAATTAATTAATAAGGGAAAAATCAGCTATTGAGAAGAGTCCCGATAAGGATATAAATCCTTATAGATTAGCCTCAAGGGGACCTAAAAGGATAAGAAATCAGCTTCCTACTTCCTAGGACTCCTAAGTCTATCCTAATTCAGAGGCTTGTCCACCAAGTCTCCTATACCAAGTCCAATTCAAGGACTCCCACATCTATATAAGGGGTCTCACCCCCACCGATCAGAACTACGTTTTTTAGGCTTGATTCTCTAATTCACAGAGATACGTAGGCATCTCGTAAAGGCAGATTGAGTCACGAAACACGAGAGCAGCCATTAAAGGCCTTGAGCTCCCGAATCTTAGTATTAAATACAGCAAGTAATAACCTTGGTTTTTTATCCATAACAATATCTATATGCACTTGAGAAGAGTTGCAACAAAAATGGTAATATTTAGATAATTTGAGATTTTGAGGTTAGACAAGTGCAGTCTTCTTGATGTTTTGTGCGGATTTTCAGTTTCTACTTTGTGGGACATAAGTTTGCCCTAGTCCAAAATTTTAAATTTTCATCACAAGATCTGTTGTAAATGAGTCCTGAAACCTTGCTGGAAACATATAGTTTATGACTACAGAACCACAACTAATTCACAGTCCTTTAATTCTTTAAACTATTCTATAGACACAATACAGCAGACTGGACAAGCCATTTCCATTTGTTGTGATATGAATATATATGTTCAACAAGCCATAGTCACGCCTTTAGAACCAGCTCTGTAGAACTCAGGAAGTGATATAACAATGTCTTTATTAAAGCAGTACATAGAAACACAAGGGTATAGTTTAGGTGAGGTACAACCCCCGCCCCCCCCCCCCCATCTGTATATAAATGATAATCTTTCATTGAAGTCGGTCTGTTTTCTGCCCAGTACCATAGAACATGACTTGTGCTAAATTCACTGCAGAAAAAGAACACAACTGTCCTGTGTAGCACAATTCTAAAACACTGATAACTTGGAAAACTTGGAACCTCATGGTAAAATCCAAAATTTTCAGCAACTTATGTGACAATTTATGCAAAATTACACAAGGACGGATTTTCTATTCACTTAAGTGAAAACCTCGTAGAATTTTTCAATGACAAGCACACCCGAATCAATGGACTCCAAAGGATCCTTTCGAAGCCTGTGTCTCAAGCAGTTAGGAATGACAGTAGCAATATCCTCAGGTTGTACTTGGTCCCTTCCTTTAAGAGCAGCTAAAGCTTTTGCTGCCCTGTTTGTCACTATATCACCTCTCAATCCATCGACATTAAGCTCAGCACAAACTTTGGAAATTTTGACTCGAAGTTCACGATCAATCTGAACAGAAGAAAGAGAGGCCCTAGCTGATGTTATCTGCTGCGTGAGCTTATCTTGCTCTTCCAAGTATGTTACTCTGAATTCCTTCGGATTTTGATCAAAACGGGCTCTCTCCTCGACAATTTTGACTCTGAGCTCAGCATCCCTTACAGTCCCCACCTGAGCGTGCATTCCAAACCTGTCAAGAAGTTGTGGCCTAAGTTCTCCCTCTTCGGGATTTCCAGAACCAATAAGAATAAAGCGAGCAGGATGTGATATTGAAATGCCTTCTCTCTCAACGGTGTTCCATCCTGAGGCAGCAGAATCCAAAAGAACATCTACCAAGTGGTCATCTAGAAGATTAACCTCATCTACATAAAGAATTCCTCTGTTGGCTTTAGCAAGAAGGCCAGGCTCAAATGCCTTCACACCCTCAGTAAGGGCCTTTTCAATGTCAATGGTACCACAGACTCTATCTTCTGTTGCACCCAATGGCAAGTCAACCATGTTGATTTTGGTTGTCGTAAGAGGAAGTTCCTCACCTTGAATTAGTTTATCACGTACTTCCGCTCCCATAGACTCTGGATCTTCTGGGTCCGAGTTAAACGGGTCACCAACAACTACCTTGATCTCAGGAAGCAAATCAACCAATGACCTAACAGTTGTTGATTTTCCAGTACCTCTATCTCCCATAATCATGACACCTCCAATCTTGGGATCAATAACATTAAGTAAAAGGCACAGCTTCATCTCATCTTGACCGACTATAGCTGCAAAAGGATACACCGGTCTCTGGCTTTCCTTAGCAACCTTTTGTGCCTGAACACATACAAAGATCACAATTTTCCTCCGTAAATTCAATAGAAAACTTTCAAACTTCTACTATGACAGTTGTATCTTTATTTCTACCACTAACACAAAATTTTCTTATGCATAAAATTGCAAATATGCCCTCACGTTGTCTTTTACTTACCAATACAAAAAATCAGACCAAGATTAAAAACTCCATCATAAAGTTCCTCGCACAAGCATTGGAGTTAAGAGTTAATAATCTTAATTCAAAAATTCAAAATTGGACAACTATTTTGAAACGGATTTAATAAACTTCAATGTAACAGTCAACAAATGGAGTATTCTTCTAGAAAACCTAGCTCTTCTTAGCATTGTACGACCATTTATTGCTGCTTCTCGTATTAATTTAAATTATACGATCACACAGAGATGGAAAACAGGCACGCAACAAGTTGCGCAGCTAGTCCTCTTTGGATTACAAAACCATTTCTCCTTTAGAAATGAAATAACTTAAGTGGCTAAACTTACAAAACTGCAGTGGAATTTAAATGAAAAAAAATAAATTCAACTACCACAACCAAAATGCAAGTACCTGAGTTTGGGCAGGGGTCATTTCGGTGGCCACATTGGTAATAGCAAACCTCCCTTTCTTAATCGGGACACGGATTCCTCTATAGAGCTTCCTCCCTGTAAGAAAAAACGCATTTTTAAAACCCCTAAAACACGGAATTGCCCTGATACTAACATAGACATGCCTAAGTAAGGCTCGCACCCTCGACTTCTCTGTTATTCACTAGACTAAATTGCTCATTCTATACAATTAACCTCAACAAAATCAAAGTAACTAGACTGAGTAAAAGCAGGAACTGGGTCTTAAACACATACACCATAATCCAAGAATGCAAACTCAATGTGAAAAAATAGCAGTTAAAATGTGTGCAAAAGTAAGCAGATAACAATATGAGAGAGGGAGAGAGGGAGAGGGAGAGGGAGAGGGAGAGGGGGAGAGAGAGAGGGGGGGGGGGGGAGGGGGGGGAGAGAGAGAGCGATGTATACCTGAAGTGAAAGAAAAGGAATGAATAGAAGGTTTAGAAGATTGAGAAGAAAGGGGTCTTGGAGAAGCCAAGAATGCTGGTGAAGAAGTGCCAATTACCCCAGCCATTGTGTTTGAGAGAGTTTGTTAAAGTGTGAAAAAGGAAAGAGTATGTGCAAGGTTCAAGAACTGGACATATCGGCGGTGCATTCAGTGTGGTCTATATACAAGATAAGTGGATAGATTTCAATTCGCCAACTATACAATACTACAAGGATATCTCATCCCTCTATGCTCTCCTGCTCTTTTCTAGGAAGCTCATTTTCTTTTATTTTATTTTGTATTATTATTAGGCGCTAATATTTTTTTGTTAATCCGGTATCGTACCAGTTTTCGCACATCTCAACTAATCTGGAGGACTGCTAGCGCACTCGTAGCCACCGAGCATGGCAATTTACTTACTTTCGTGTCTCCCGGAGGGTTCAAATTTGTGACCTTGTGGGGGTAAACCCCTAAATTCAACCAACAAGGATACCCGTGGTGGGTTAGACGCTAATATTCCAAAATCCATAATATACTCTCGTTTTTTTACTAGAAATTGTACTTTCGTTAAATTCGCAATAATTAAAAAAACAATAAAATAAAATAAATCAAACATACCTGATTTATCCTTAATAATGCTTGAAGAGGGCAATACATAAGTGGATTATATTTTTACTCCGAAAAATAAGGAGATTGTTTGTCACGTATCGCTTAATTTGGACCCGATCATGTCATTTTTTGTTGCAAAAGTTACTAGAGTAATTTATAATATTATAGTAATCTATTGTGAATATAAAAAGTTCTAAAATCATGTGAAATGTACTTATAAAATATCATGTATAGATATTTTAGATGAAAACCCTTAGAACCTTATTTAGTGGAGGAATATTGTAAAAGGTTCTAGAATCATCCTTAGAGTAGTACAAATAGAGGAGGTCCCCTCATTTAGATGATCATCCAAGTTGTAAAAACTCTTACTTGTAAACACTTGTGCTCTTAGTAATAATAGGTCCACTCTTTTTTCAAATACTCTAAGTGTTTTTGTGTGTGTTCACTTAGTTGCTACAAAGGCTTACTTAGTAGTTCTCAATGCGAGACAAGAGTTAAGTATCGGCGGTTGAACTAAGAGAGTTCTAAGTCCGTGACAATGTGGTATTCGAGTCAAAGGTTGCGAAGGGCGTAACTTTAAAGGAAGACATCATAGAAAGTGTAGTGGAGGAAGTCACTGATGCTAGCAACGTTAATGACCGAGGGAGGGATGTTATTTCACGTAATGATAAGGAAAAGAGGTCGCGAGGTTCGAGTAAGTCATGTCATAACGTTGATCTACTTGAGGGGAAAAAAATTACTCTTGAAAAAACTATGAGTGAACTAATCCTACGTATTGAGCAAATGACCCATAACTTCGAAACTCTTGAGAATCATATGCTTGAGAAATTGGAAGAAACAAGGACGTATATTGAAGAGATGAAGAATGATATCCTATAGCTATTGTTAGGAATATGTGTATTAGTTTGATGATAAGTTAAACAAAACACTTAAGTAGAAATCTAGTGTTTGTAGACTCAACGGATAAGACCATTCTGGCTATCCGTTGAAGGAGTAGCTTTACTTAGAAATAAGTTTAGTATTGTAGCATATTTCATTCTCTGTATTTTAGTTGTAATTCTTAGATGTTGTGGAAAATTATCAGTCATGTTGACTACTAGTGGATATGCAAATAGGAGGGCTAATTGTAAATATTTCATGCCTTGTAATTTTGTATAAGTGAAGTAATATCAACTGATATTAAAGGCCTTCAACGGATGAGAAACAAAGCTTCAACGGATGTCTCTACAGCTTCAACGGATAACATCCGTCAACGGATGAGTGCTTCAACGGATAAAGCTTCAACTGCTAATGCAACAACGGATAAAACTTCAACGGATAAAAGTCATCAACGGATGAAAGCTTCAACGGATGTTTAGTTCAATATCAGTTGATAGTGACAATTCATAAGCTGACAGAGGCACATGGGTTGACAGAGACAAACTGGAATGTGGCAGCCTCTAGGAGGAATCAAGAAAATGCAGCATTTCCATTCTAGTGCAAACAAGGAAGTATTCAAAGATTCACAGCTAAACCTAAATTTCATTGGATAGAGAAATGAAAAAGAAACATATGAAGAATCTTTTAATTGTATTTTACAGTTTTGTCTTCACTTGTAAACTTGGTGATATATAAACCAAGTAGCAGCTAGTAATTAGATGTGAATTTTTCCAGAGCTGTTTAGAAAAATCCAGAGAGAAAACATCTAGTTTGTACTAGGACGCAGCTGTGATTTAATTCTTTGAATCACAGATTTTCTGAAATAACACATCTCTGGTGGAACAACAAATCCACCAGAAAAGTTTTTAAGTCTGTTGTGTTCTTTGCATTTGTGTTTGAATATATATCTGTATGCATTAGCTCAAAGCAATTCACACACACTTGTTCATCAAAACACATAGCCTAGAAACTGCTCAAAACTTGAAAAAGTTTTAAGATTTACATTCAACCCCCCTTCTGTAAATCTCATTGTTAGTTCACTGGGAATAACAATTGGTATCAGAGCAAGCTCTTAACATACAAAGAGTTTAAAGATCTATTCTGCTAACATCATGAGTAAGAAGGATATTGGTGTAAAGATTCCAATCCTGGAAAGAGATAACTATCATCACTGGAAAGTAAAGATGTATTTACATCTTCTCTCTCAAGATGAAAGCTACATCAACTGCATTGAAAATGGTCCTCACATCCCTCACAAGGTGGCCACAGCTGCTACTGCAACAGTTGTTGTTGGACAGTCTATTCCCAAGCCAAAAGCAGAATGGACTGTTGAAGATATTGAAGAGGTTCACAAGGACAAGAAAGCCATGAACATTCTGTTTAATGGCCTAGATCAAGATATGTTTGACAATGTCATTAACAGCCAAACTGCTAAGGAAATTTGGGATACTGTGCAACTTATCTGTGAAGGTACTGAGCAAGTTAGAGAAAACAAAATGCAGCTTATCATTCAACAGTATGAATATTTTCATTTTGAAGAAGGAGAATCATTGAATGATACCTTCAACAGATTTCAGAAATTGTTGAATGGATTGAAGCTGTATGGCAGAGTGTACCAAGTCAAGGACTCTAATTTAAAATTTCTGAGGTCTCTACCAAAGGAATGGAAGCCTATGACTGTTTCTCTAAGAAATTCTCAAGATTATAAGGACTTCACACTTGAAAGATTATATGGAATTTTGAAGACATATGAACTTGAGATGGAGCAAGATGAGCTGTTGGAAAAGGGAAAGAAAAAAGGAGGATCAGTTGCACTTGTAGCTGACAATGAGAAGATTGAAGCCAGGAATGAGGAAAAGACAACGCCAAGTCTCAAAATTGGCACAAGCAAATCAGAATCAAGCACGGGAAAGGAGCAAGTAGCTGAGGATGAAGACAATTCCAGTCAAGATGACTCTGATGATGTTGATGAACATCTGGCTTTACTGTCCAGGAGGTTTGCAAAGATGAAATTCAGGAAAAATATAAAATTCACTAAGTCAAACAAAAACATGGTGGACAAATCTAAGTTCAAATGTTATAACTGTGACATTAGTGGACACTTTGCAAATGAGTGCAGGAAGCCAACCTCTGATAAAAAGAAATTTGAGCAAGTTGATTACAAAAAGAAGTATTTTGATTTGCTCAAACAAAAGGAAAGAGCTTTTCTGACTCAAGATGATTGGGCAGCAGATGGAGTCAATGAAGATGATAATATGGAATATGTCAACCTAGCCCTGATGGCTAATTATGATGAAAATGAAACTAGTTCATCAAGCAACCAGGTAATTACTACCGATCTCTCTCAGCTTTCTAAGATTGAATGCAATGAATCCATAAATGATATGTCCAATAAATTATATCATTTGCGTGTTTCCCTTAAATCACTAGCTAAAGAAAACACAAGAATCAAAGAGAATAATGTGTTTTTAAGTGATAGGAATGTTGTGTTAGAGGATCAGGTAATTGAGCTTGAGAAGATTAAAATTAAATGCTTGACTGTTGAAAGTGAACTAGAAGAAGCTGTTAAGAAAGTAAAAATTCTTTCTAAACAGTTAGAAAGTGAGCAAGAGGTAATCAAGGCCTGGAAAACATCTAGGGATGTTAGTGCTCAGATTGCCAAGGTTCAGGGAATTGAATCATTATGTGAGAATGCCTGGAAGAAAAACAAAAAAGAGTTGGAATTAATTGATGGATTGTCAACGGATGTGGAATCAACGGATGATGAAAGTTATCCGTTGAAGGAAGAAAAAGAGCATCCGTTGAAAGCTCATCAATTAAAACAGGCAAGTGATTCTAAAAAGAATAATCTCAATAAGAAGGTTGGTTCAACTTTCAAGAACTTTGTCAAAGAAGGAGCTAGCACATCCAAAGATGTCAGTAAGGTGAATATAGGACATATGACTTTAGATCAGCTGAAAAATAGGCTTAAGTTGATTGAGGATAAAAAGGAAACTAAAAGAAAATCTAATAGAAATGGGAAGGTAGGGATTAACAAACACAACAATTACATACCTGATAAGTATGCTCCTAGAAAAAGCTGTGTGCATTGTAAAAGTGTTAATCATCTATCTGATAACTGCAAATCTGTTAAGAATGCTCCCATGCCTTTAACTCCCTCCATGCCTAACATGTCTATGTCACCTCTGCATGCTATGCCTGTTATGTCTCATCAGAATCCTCATGCACATTTTGCAAACATGCCATATGTTAATAATCCTTATTTTACTGCATTCAGTATGCCTCATATGCCATACAACATGCCTATATGGAATAATATGTTTGCACAATCCATGCCTTATCAAATTCAATCAAATGTGCTAAATGATTCTGTGACTAACCCTACACTTCAACCAACTACATCTGAGACCAAGGTTGACCCAAAGTTACCTAAGTCAAAAGATGCGGGAGGAATGAAGTCTAGGAAAAAGACTAACAAGGCTGGACCCAAGGAAACTTGGGTACCAAAATCAACTTGATTGATTTTGTTGTGTGCAGGGAAAAAGAAGGAATCTATGGTACTTGGACAGTGGCTGTTCAAGACACATGACAGGAGATTTCACCCTGCTCACAGAGTTCAAGGAGAGAGCTGGCCCTAGCATAACCTTTGGAGATGACAGCAAAGGGTTCACTATGGGATATGGTTTGATTTCAAAAGAAAATGTCATCATTGATGAAGTTGCATTAGTTGATGGTCTCAAACACAATCTATTGAGCATCAGTCAACTATGTGACAGAGGGAATATTGTTTCCTTCAATTCTGAAGCCTGTGTTGTCACAAGTAAGAAGGACAGCAAAGTGGTTCTAACTGGAGTTAGAAAAGGGAATGTGTACTTAGCTGACTTCAACTCTATAGATTCAGTGTCAATTACTTGTCTTCTCAGCAAAGCAAGTCCAGATGAAAGTTGGTTATGGCACAAGAAGCTGTCTCATTTGAATTTCAAGACAATGAATGATTTAGTGAAAAAGGACTTAGTTAGAGGAATCCCTCTAGTGGAATTCACAAGGGATGGACTGTGTGATGCTTGTTAGAAAGGAAAGCAAAAGAAAGCATCATTCGGTAAGAAGCTTGAATCAGCAATTGATGAACCATTACAACTGCTACACATGGATCTTTTTGGACCAATCAATGTATTGTCAATTTCAAGGAAAAGGTACTGCCTAGTGATTGTAGATGATTTCTCAAAGTTTTCATGGGTTTATTTCCTTGAATCAAAGGATGAAGCTAGTGAAATCAATATCAATCATATCAAGCAAGTCAACAATCATCCAGATTTCAAAGTAAGGAATATCAGGAGTGACAATGGAACTGAGTTCAAGAATACAACCATGAAGTTGTTCTGTGAAGAAAATGGGATCATGCATGAGTTCTCAGCTCCAAGGACTCTCCAACAAAATGGTGTGGTGGAAAGGAAGAACATATCTGTAACACCCCCAAATCCGGGGTCGGGGATCCGGGTTGTCACGAGTTCCATTTCCCTTAACAACACCCAATCTTAATAAATAATCAACTACTCTGTACTGTGACCCCACAATAAACACACACACCACAAGTTATAGTCTCAGAGATGAATATCCAAAAATAATCACAAGTCGTTTTATTCCACAATTATATTCCAATACACCTTAAACAGGTTTCTGAATAAATTTACATTTCTTTGCCATTATTACAATTCATAAATATACATAATCTGATACATCAAAAGTTGAAAGCCTAGCCTATTGGTAGTTCCTACCTCAGCTATGGCGGCATCAGTGCTTCTAGAAAACTGCGGAACGTCTCCTAACCTCTTGCGAATCGGGAGCTTGGTCCGGTTCATCTTGTCTATCTGATGTTGTGTGATGAAAGAAGAAAGCAAGGGTGAGCAGCAAGCCCACCAAAATAATATGTATAATGATTAACAATATATGAGCCTTCTCATAGTACTCATGAAAGTCTTGGTCAAAAGAAATGAACCAAGTTGATATCTTAATGCGATGAAGTCGCAAAATATTCAGTATATATATATATACATATATACTTTTCAAAATATTGGAAGTCCTCTTCCATGCATAATATACACAAAGTCCCAGTGTATAACTGTATAAAAAAAATATCGTTGCAAGGTGATCTCATATATCTAACCTTGTCTCAACGTTTTTCTGAAAATCTTTGTCATTCATAAGATAATTATTAATTAGATATAAGTTTAAAAGATGAAGTTACAAGATACCCCAATATACTTATATATTTCCCAAATACTACTTGAACTACCACCGTTCAAGTTATAATTAGCTTCAAAAGTTCATCACATAGATGAGACTATAAGGCAAGATTTGAATAGATTAAATCTTTAAAATATTATCAAAATAAAATGAAGTTACGAGATACTTCATTTGATGTAAACATCATTTTGAAAGCTTGACCCTGCCAACACTCAACAATCGCCCAACCGTAGCCTTTCTATCGAAGTGCTCTGGGTAGTGTTGCAGAAATTATCCAATTGGATGATGAACTCATTACGGGAGTTTGCCGCGCCAGGAAGACCACTTACGATGATCAGTCGTAGTAGTACAACCCCACCATTTTCTACATGTAGAGGAGAACCTGTCGGATTTACTTGTCAACCGAACACTGAACTCCTAAGGAATGGACCGCCTTAGCGGAACTTCCAGGCCATTTGGGCCAATATAATAAGGCTGGGCCGGCGCTACTCGGCCACTTACGCCACTCCTAGTTCAGATGAAATCCATGACTCTGAAACGTAAAGCTCGTCCCCACTTTCCCCAAGTAGAAACTTGTTGATACGGCTCCACCAAGAAGTCGTATCTATTTGGAAAGGAGAACTCACCGATATTTCCCAGGCGATGCCTGTTAATGGAATAACTTGTTCCAAGAATTTTACTTCCCGAGTGTTGGGTAAGTAATCAATTCATTTATCAAAACAGCAACCTTGTTGCGAATATAAAACACACCACAGAGCCGGATCCCTCAGGTTTTGAGCGAATATTTAAATCCCCTTCGAAAGGAGGATCTTAAAAAAAATGAGTTTTGGGATCCGCTCTAACTTTAAAAAATCATTTTGAAGACTCGCAAAACATTTTTAAGAATGTTTGGAGTGAAGCTGATTTAATGAAGTAAATCAGTCCCCAGAATATTTAGAAAATGTCTGAATATTATTATTTAAATAATATTCCCATAAAGAATAATCTTTATAAAATAATTGAAGTAGAAGTATTAAAACTTATACTTGAAATGAATAGCAAATAATCAAAGATATACTTATACGAAAGTAATATCTTTATTTGAATAATCAAAAATAAGTTTGATTATCGACACCTTATTCTTTAATATAATAAAGAATATTATTAAGTAATAAGCGGAGTCATAATACCTCGAATGAATACTATAAATAATATTCATAAAATAAAGGAGTCATACATCCTCAAATGAATATCCAAGTAATATTCAATAATAATATAAACTGAGTCATAAGCCCTCGAATGAATATTCAAATAATATTCAAATAATAAAATAAACTGAGTCATAAGCCCTCGAATGAATACTCAAATTAATATTCAATTAAGTAAAATAAAGGTATCGAATAAACCTTATTCGATCCATAGTTTTAAAAACTATATCTATATATATATATATAAATATATATATATATAATATACTCGGGAACATCGACTCCCGGTTTAGAAATATGTTCACCTTTTATCCCCTATATTAAGGGTATACGCAACTACTTGCTTATTTCTAGCATAGGTATTATGCAACTATAAGCATTGAAATCAACAGATAGATAACCAGATTACGAAACAGACATGCATATATACCATATCAGCATGCTCCAATATATCGCAAAATTTGCTAATAACAATCATGCACTATCACAAGATAATGCATATACATATATTTACATCACAACAACAGTATATCGGGTAGAAAACGTGCCTGAGCGACTGGGGGTTACGAATGGCTCGGGACGAGTCTGGTAACCTATAAGCAACAAGTAAGTTAGAATTAAACCAAAGTCACTTGTAAATCTATACTTTAACTAACTTAGACTCTAACGCTTATTCTGCGCTTACTGATTCTCTTAAGTCACTCGAGTACCCTCGGCTCCACCATTTTTAATAATTTAACCTTTACGAGTTTTAATGCGATTCCTTCGCGAGTGTCTTACCAACTGCCTAATACACTTACCATAAATGTTTCATACATTAATTAACCCTTTTTGGTCTTTAACCTATGTTTCAAAGTAAGGCGAGGGGAAAAGTTTCGTTCGCGAAACGCCGTTACTTGAAACGGTCGTTTCTCCTAAACCGTGCATCGGAATCGAACGAACTACATATCAAAACGAAGCTCGTAACACGAACTATCTAAACATGGCAATGGTCATAATCTAGCAGGTGGTTCTCGGGTCCTAATGTTATGCACAAAAACAGTCTAAAGAAAATTGGACGTTACGACGGCTATGTTTACGCGATTTCCCAATTTAAAACCATTCAAAACCAACCCAATTCAACCTCAATCCAACATACAACCAACATCCATCCTTATCACATCATAACAACCCCAACCAGTTAAATTTTAACATTCATACTTATGCCTAAGCTTGAATTTAACTATACTACATTCTTTTAATCAAAACCACAACATTTACCAATCCAACAACATCCCAAAACTCACTAATCTCTACATACACAACCATCAAGCCTCTCATGAACTAAAATACTCATATTATGCTCTTAACATTCAATAACAAAGCTTGGTTAAGAGATTATACCTTCCTTGAAGCTTTTTAACACAACACAAGAGCTTTGAATGCCTAAAGAACCTTGATCCTTGCTTGTATAACCTTAATCTTTCATAAAAATTCAAGAAAACTAAAGTTATTTCTTGAAGGTTACTATTCACCATCTTCTTCCTTGATTTATTGGAAGAGATTGTGAAGGAATTAGGAGCTTAAACTTATAGCATATCCATATCTATGTACAAGGAAGCTTAGATAATTACCTTGTGATTTAACAATGCTTGGAACTTGATTTTTGATTTTTCTTCCTTTGAAAAAGATGAAAAGCCGAGAGCAATGTTTGAAGAATGAAAAATTTTGTGTTTGCTTTGATTTGTTTTGGCTAGCTAGGTTGTTTTGGTTTTGTTTTTGGTTAATTACCCTTCTAACCTTGAACTTTGTGTGGTTTACAATCATCCAACAATTCCTTCCTTTTTTGTCATGCCTATGTCACCTTGCACATGTCATAATGCTCCCACTTGTCCACAGTGGTTTGATGATGTCACAATCCCTGGCTTCTTGTACAAGCTTGTCTCTTGGTCACTTATTTGTTTTACGGTTCGCTTATCTTTCATTCTCGTTTATCGTTTGAGGGATCATACCCGGGATCTTATTACTTAGGTTCCCTTAACCTTTCTCAATATATTATATTCCTTTTATGATCCTCTCCTATAATCCTTTAATTTAAATCATTTTTATCCTGTTACATTTTTCTCAATTCTTTCCGTATCTAGTGGATTTCCGGGAAAAATCAAAGTGTTCGGAATTGGATTCTGACGATCTTTACATACACTTATATACCATATAGAGTACTAATAAAATCTCAGAATATCCATAACAGAACCCCTACATAGTGTGGCATGAAAAGTTTTCTCATTCAGCAAAAACACTATTCACAAGGGTTTCAAAAAATTCCAAAAATTGGGGTTATTACAGTCTCCCCTCCTTAAAAGGATTCCGTCCCGGAATCAAATAGAAAACAAATGGGGATACTTTCTTAGCATTACACTTTCTAACTCTCGAGTAAATTTTCCCATATTGTGGTCCTGCCACCAAACTCTGCCTAGTTTGATAATCCTTCCCCTAATCACTTGTTCCTTTTCACTCTATAACCCTTCCTGGTTGCTCCATATAGATTACGTCGGGTTGCATATCTATGCGCTCATATGCCCCTATTTATCTGGCATCTGAATTACACTTCCTTAACATTGATACGTGAAACACGTTACGAACTTGCTACATGTTCGGGGTTAGGGCTAGCTCATATGATAACTTCCCAATATGTCTTAATATATCCAAGGGTCCAACAATTCGTGGACTTAGCTTTCATTTCTTTCCGAACCTCATCCTTCCTTTCCAAGGGAATACCTATAACAACACTAGGTCCCCTACTTCCTATTCTTTGTCCTTTCGTGTCAAATCAACATATTTATCATGTCCATCTTGGGCTACTACCTGTCGTCCTCTGATTAGATCTATTATATCCCTGGTCCTTTGGATAACTGCGGGTCCGAGCATCTTGCGCTCTACAACTTAATCCTAACATAAGGGAGATCGACATTGTCTTCCCTCAAGGATCTCATAAGGCGATACCTCGATACTAACATACGATCGATTATCGTGAGATAACTTAATCTACGTTAAGTGATCATTCCAAATTCTTTCAAGTCTATCGCATGGAATTTTATCACAGCTTCTAGCACTATAGCTTTGGCGTCTCAATACCCATTCTTTTCCAGTTCGTAATCGCTACTACCTTCCGTTCCTAATATTATACTGGTTATACTTTTGCTCGTTAGCGTTCTATAACCTTTTAATAACCACGTCAACCTTAGTATCACGAATGTATTTCCATTCCGAATACTACCATAACTTTACTACTCCTTTTTCAGCTGCTTCTATCTTTGGAAGCTTAATCCTTCATATAGAAGTAAAGGAATTTGTTGAGAGATCACTATGATCATGAACACTTGTTATATCGCTTAGTTAGTACAGAAGGTGGCCAGCCTTTAGTACTTGACAAGCAATTAAACAATGGCTGGTATCCTACTAGGCTTCTATCACACAGATAGATAGTCATTCGGCAATACCTCCCCTTTCTGGAAGGGTTGTTCTTCTCAGCTTACATGAAATGAAAAGAAGAGAAAAGAACGAATTGAAGAGAATTGTATATATGAAAAAAAATATACTGCCACAAAATATCTGGCTTGGAACCTACCTCTGAACTATAGAGGTTTGTCATAGGAGAACAAATCATATACGTATATAAATCAACATTAAGCATTATAGCCTCGTATTTCCCATGCCTAAATATTTTCGCTATCCCGTCCATCATTCTATGGACCCACACTCTTCCTCGAGCTTATACATAATCACCTTTGAAACTCCCTCGACATCGAAAATCGAATCTGGGATCTCATTCTATACATCATCGTTACTAGAATTCTATGCTTGCACCGCAAACTTCCTCGTATAATAATACGACTCTCTATTGATAAGAAAGAATAATTATTTACTAGGTAGATACTCTACTTAATTAGTCTATCAATGATAACTTATACACTACCACGACCCGATTAGTGGTACTCAATCTCAACATCCATTCCAATACAACTCTCACGGTTGTAATCAGCTCACCACTCGCAGAATCATTGCTGCATTACTATGGTCCACTACTAACCTACTGTCGTCATTCACTTTCCATGAAATCTTAATATCTAACCATACGGAGTCCATACATGTCGTATAGAATACTTCTAAGGAGTTAACATAATCACCAATCATAATTCATGAAGAACACTCCAAACTCTGACGTACTTTCATGACATGAAGTAGATAAAATTGCAGAAGAGTTTCAATCAAAGTAACGATAGCAGGTTAATACCATTCTTGATCATATGCCTTCGATAGAAGACTTAACTCAAAGGTTCGTTTAGTCCTTTTGAAACATGGTCCAGGCTCATTCTCAAGATAGTACCTTCTAAGATAGATAGCCCGCTCGTGGCGATTACACGAATTAAACCTTTACCGAACTACTATTACGGTTGGGTATTGCACAGTCATCAGAAGGAATGTCAATCTTCCAAACCATAATACAACCTTCACAGTTTTAACCATCATCACTGTATTCTTTTGGCACAAGCACCTATAATTATCCTCTTACCTTTAAAGTGTCGGCCACCTCTTTAGCCTTTCCTGATAGTAAAATTTCCTTACAGTCAATGTCATTTTAACCACCTCCAAATAAATTTTCTACCTTATTTCAATCACAGCTTATGTGAAAATGCTTTCCTTAAAATTTGATGAGTAAAAAAAAAATCACCATTTTTTTCCATAAGTTATTGCCTCAGTCTTTAGAGGTTAATCACTGTCATGACTGACTCTCAATCATAACTAGAACATCTTTTATCTTAAGTCCTAATTGCCCTAAACAATTTCGACCATTACTGGTTCGATCCATACTTTCTCGTGGTTTAACACGTGCCCCACTTGGCAACATTATAATTACGTCATATTTCCTTTATCAACATTTCTATTCTTGAGAATTTTAAATATTACCTTTCTCCTTGTAAAACCTCTAAGGTTATCCTTCAATCGTTCCTCCTGTATTCCCTAGATACAGGGCATATCAAAATACCATTTACTAATACTAGAACCATTGTCTATATACTTCTGAAAAATTTCTCCACTGATTCTTAAAGGTTGTTGTTACCTTAACCCTTTCCCAATCATACTGTCAAAACCCATACTGTCCCTATTAAGGGTGAAATGCCAACCTTTATGCATTCCCCTAGGATTCATTTTAAGTTACCGATGTTCTATCCTTAATTCCACCTTTAAAAGGTACCTGCATCCTTCCATGGATAAATCAAGTCATATATCCCTGATAAGGGTGTCTTATTCAATCATTCCCACCTCGATAGTACATGTCTAATTTCACAATAACATCTATATTCAAAATGGGGTCAATCAATATGGCCTCCAAAAGATAACAACGGTTATCCACTTGTCTTGCCTAATTTGGTAACGCTAACAAGGATGTTTTAGAAGATATTGGTCGTGTTCAACGTGAACTTCTTCTTAATAATTCCTTATTTACTTTTGTTGTTTATCTCAACAGTCACCTCAATGTTGGGATATC
The DNA here is from genome assembly GCF_009905375.1 of Apium graveolens. Classification (NCBI taxonomy): domain Eukaryota; kingdom Viridiplantae; phylum Streptophyta; class Magnoliopsida; order Apiales; family Apiaceae; genus Apium; species Apium graveolens. The sequence goes on from NC_133653.1 coordinate 54,984,912, forward strand.
TTTCATACCTGGCGTCTCCCTTTCTGGGTATCAAGCCACCGGTCTTACACTTCACATTCTTGAAGGTCACTTCCTTTATCCAATTTTCCTAATTTCTTACTTCCTTGTCTCCTTAGTCTATCCGCGTCTCATTATTTATCCTTCGAATTATCTCAAGGTTTCCTCGAATCCTTCCAACTTACAGGGGATAAAATATATGTATCTCTTATGCCTTCAACCGTCAACTTTAACTCATGGTGAATCACCCTCATCCTGACGATCATATACTTTTCTATTTCTATTAATATGAGTCTTTAGGGTTTCCTCATACCCAACTCCCTTATCATTCCTCAAACTCTGTTGCCTTTATATTCCTTTCCACTTCAATTCCTTTTTATTTTCCTTTCTCTTATCATTATTTCATGAACCAACACAACATAAGCATTGATTTCAAACATCCCGTCATTCTGGATTCGTGTCCTCAGAACGAATCTTGACAAATTTTACAACTTAGATTCATAATTTATCATACTTGTCTGCCTTTGTTCTGGCTCTAAAGCTTTTACACTATCTCCTTATCTTTGGGAATTACTTTCCCGAAAACAATTGACTGGACTTAAATCAGTTTATTATAATCTCTTGCTCCGTGCCTTTCTTGGTCTTTCACCAGCGGGTGGTCTCTCTCTTAGGAGGGTAAGTGACAAAAATAGTCCTTTTGAGATTCGTCAATCATTTAGAATCTCAAATGATTCCTATATTTCCTTTAGCCAGGCTCTTGCCTCGATTGGGTCAACCTGTTCCTTGGAACTCTGAGAGCTTAGAGACTTACAGGTCCTGAAAGAATTTCCTATCGCATTGTTTCCTCAAGGTGGTGGTTGGGGATAATAGTCTAAGTTCTGTCTAGACAGGTCCATGAATTGCCGTATAGGAGTACCGTCTCGGGTCTCCTTTCCTTACTCGACTTTCTATTTCCTTAGTATGAAATGTTTCATCCTACTCCCCATAATTGGGGTCATCTTTTAATTTAAAATCCTCATTTTCCACTCTGATATGTCATGGGTTCCTTCTATCTTGATGGCGACCTCCCTGACTATCACATTCAGGGTTTGCTCTAAATCTTATTCCTCAAACTATGGCTCTCATCTAAGTTCTCATCCTTACGCTCTTGAACTTTCGGAACCCAAATTCTATAGGAATACCTCATTATTCCCTTATCATCTTTCTCGGTATTAATCTCATATTTATTTGTTGGCTCTCTGCCTTCATTCATCACTTTTACTGGCACAATATGTTCTTTTCCAATAATTCGGGCTGTATTGCTATCTCAAACAGCTTTTCGGTACCGGCTCCGGTTACCTTCACTACTATTTCCATTTTCTCAAAATCTCTTATAAACTCTCCAAAAGACATTATCATCTTGAGTCTCTCCTTTTTACTAAGGGCATCAACCACCATATTGGCTTTCCCCGAATGATAAAGAATCTCCCAATCATAATTCTTGATTAGCTCTAACCGCCTCCTCTGGCGTATGTTGAGCTCTTTCTACGTAAGAATGTCTAGAGCACTTATGGCTTAGGTAATTCTCGCACTTCTCTCCATACAAGTAGTGCCTCCAATCTTTAGGGTAAAACTATTGCCACGAGCCTAAGCTCATGGGCGGGGATATCGAATTTCATATTACCTTAATTGTCTTGACGCAGACGCGATTATCTTGCTGTGCTAAGAAGCACCCTAATTCCTTATGCGAAGCGTCACTTATAAATCACAAAATCTCTTTTTTCCATCCGGCAACGCCAACATAGGGGCCGTCACCAACCTTTGCTTCAGTTCTTAAAAGCTGTTCTCGCATTTCTTTGTCTATTCGAACTTCTCAGTCTTATGAGTAAGCCGCGTTAAAGGGGATACTATCTTTACAACTTGAACGAACCTCCGGTAGTGACCGACCAATCCTACCTCTGGTAGTCGACCTAACCATGGTCATCAATTCATCAGTGGTCCTTTTATTCATTCTTGTCAGGATCCTCCATGGGATCCTCCTCAGCAACTATCCCTTCTAGGACAACATCCTCAACTGCTACATCCTCAATATCAACATCATCTGGTCCTGCATTAGGACACTCTATCGGATCCACAATCCGATCTCCAATTACTAATAAAACATCATCGCGTTGTTGCTCCTCAACCTCAGGGTTCGGAGTTCTGCTACCATATACGATAACGAACTACGCTCCTATCACGATATTTATAAGGGTTCCCATAAGGGTTTTAACTATCAGTACTACGTTAGGTAGCCCGACTATGAACTTGGCAAGAGTTCTTATTATCTTGGTTAACTTATTATCTTAACGTCACATCATCTCTAAGGTTTATAACGCTTAGCTCTGATACCATTTCTGTAACACCCCCAAATCCGGGGTCGGGGATCCGGGTTGTCACGAGTTCCATTTCCCTTAACAACACTCAATCTTAATAAATAATCAACTACTCTGTACTGTGACCCCACAATAAACACACACACCACAAGTTATAGTCTCAGAGATGAATATCCAAAAATAATCACAAGTCGTTTTATTCCACAATTATATGCCAATACACCTTAAACAGGTTTCTGAATAAATTTATATTTTTTTGCCATTATTACAATTCATAAATATACATAATCTGATACATCAAAAGTTGAAAGCCTAGCCTATTGGTAGTTCCTACCTCAGCTATGGCGGCATCAGTGCTTCTAGAAAACTGCGGAACGTCTCCTAACCTCTTGCGAACCGGGAGCTTGGTCCGGTTCATCTTGTCTATCTGATGTTGTGTGATGAAAGAAGAAAGCAAGGGTGAGCAGCAAGCCCACCAAAATAATATGTATAATGATTAACAATATATGAGCCTTCTCATAGTACTCATGAAAGTCTTGGTCAAAAGAAATGAACCAAGTTGATATCTTAATGCGATGAAGTCGCAAAATATTCAGTATATATATATATATACATATATACTTTTCAAAATATTGGAAGTCCTCTTCCATGCATAATATACACAAAGTCCCAGTGTATAACTGTATAAAAAAAATATCGTTGCAAGGTGATCTCATATATCTAACCTTGTCTCAACGTTTTTCTGAAAATCTTTGTCATTCATAAGATAATTATTAATTAGATATAAGTTTAAAAGATGAAGTTACAAGATTCCCCAATATACTTATATATTTCCCAAATACTACTTGAACTACCACCGTTCAAGTTATAATTAGCTTCAAAAGTTCATCACATAGATGAGACTATAAGGCAAGATTTGAATAGATTAAATCTTTAAAATATTATCAAAATAAAATGAAGTTACGAGATACTTCATTTGATGTAAACATCATTTTGAAAACTTGACCCTGCCAACACTCAACAATCTCCCAACCGTAGCCTTTCTATCGAAGTGCTCTGGGTAGTGTTGCAGAAATTATCCAATTGGATGATGAACTCATTACGGGAGTTTGCCGCACCAGGAAGACCACTTACGATGATCAGTCGTAGTAGTACAACCCCACCATTTTCTACATGTAGAGGAGAACCTGTCGGATTTACTTGTCAACCGAACACTGAACTCCTAAGGAATGGACCGCCTTAGCGGAACTTCCAGGCCATTTGGGCCAATATAATAAGGCTGGGCCGGCGCTACTCGGCCACTTACGCCACTCCTAGTTCAGATGAAATCCATGACTCTGAAACGTAAAGCTCGTCCCCACTTTCCCCAAGTAGAAACTTGTTGATACGGCTCCACCAAGAAGTCGTATCTATTTGGAAAGGAGAACTCACCGATATTTCCCAGGCGATGCCTGTTAATGGAATAACTTGTTCCAAGAATTTTACTTCCCGAGTGTTGGGTAAGTAATCAATTCATTTATCAAAACAGCAACCTTGTTGCGAATATAAAACACACCACAGAGCCGGATCCCTCAGGTTTTGAGCGAGTATTTAAATCCCCTTCGAAAGGAGGATCTTAAAAAAAATGAGTTTTGGGATCCGCTCTAACTTTAAAAAATCATTTTGAAGACTCGCAAAATATTTTTAAGAATGTTTGCAGTGAAGCTGATTTAATGAAGTAAATCAGTCCCCAGAATATTTAGAAAATGTCTGAATATTATTATTTAAATAATATTCCCATAAAGAATAATCTTTATAAAATAATTGAAGTAGAAGTATTAAAACTTATACTTGAAATGAATAGCAAATAATCAAAGATATACTTATACGAAAGTAATATCTTTATTTGAATAATAAAAAATAAGTTTGATTATCGACACCTTATTCTTTAATACAATAAAGAATATTATTAAGTAATAAGCGGAGTCATAATACCTCGAATGAATACTATAAATAATATTCATAAAATAAAGGAGTCATACATCCTCAAATTAATATCCAAGTAATATTCAATAATAATATAAACTGAGTCATAAGCCCTCGAATGAATATTCAAATAATATTCAAATAATAAAATAAACTGAGTCATAAGCCCTCGAATGAATACTCAAATTAATATTCAATTAAGTAAAATAAAGGTATCGAATAAACCTTATTCGATCCATAGTTTTAAAAACTATATCTATATATATATAAATATATATATATATATAATATACTCGGGAACATCGACTCCCGGTTTAGAAATATGTTCACCTTTTATCCCCTATACTAAGGGTATACGCAACTACTTGCTTATTTCTAGCATAGGTATTATGCAACTATAAGCATTGAAATCAACAGATAGATAACCAGATTACGAAACAGACATGCATATATACCATATCAGCATGCTCCAATATATCGCAAAATTTGCTAATAACAATCATGCACTATCACAAGATAATGCATATACATATATTTACATCACAACAACAGTATATCGGGTAGAAAACTTGCCTGAGCGACTGGGGGTTACGAATGGCTCGGGACGAGTCTGGTAACCTATAAGCAACAAGTAAGTTGGAATTAAACCAAAGTCACTTGTAAATCTATACTTTAACTAACTTAGACTCTAACGCTTATTCTGCGCTTACTGATTCTCTTAAGTCACTCGAGTACCCTCGGCTCCACCATTTTTAATAATTTAACCTTTACGAGTTTTAATGCGATTCCTTCGCGAGTGTCTTACCAACTGCCTAACACACTTACCATAAATGTTTCATACATTAATTAACCCTTTTTGGTCTTTAACCTATGTTTCAAAGTAAGGCGAGGGGAAAAGTTTCGTTCGCGAAACGCCGTTACTTGAAACAGTCGTTTCTCCTAAACCGTGCATCGGAATCGAACGAACTACATATCAAAACGAAGCTCGTAACACGAACTATCGAAACATGGCAATGGTCATAATCTAGCAGGGGGTTCTCGGGTCCTAATGTTATGCACAAAAACAGTCTAAAGAAAATCGGACGTTACGACGGCTATGTTTACGCAATTTCCCAATTTAAAACCATTCAAAACCAACCCAATTCAACCTCAATCCAACATACAACCAACATCCATCCTTATCACATCATAACAACCCCAACCAATTAAATTTTAACATTCATACTTATGCCTAAGCTTGAATTTAACTATACTACATTCTTTTAATCAAAACCACAACATTTACCAATCCAACAACATCCCAAAACTCACTAATCTCTACATACACAACCATCAAGCCTCTCATGAACTAAAATACTCATATTATGCTCTTAACATTCAATAACAAAGCTTGGTTAAGAGATTATACCTTCCTTGAAGCTTTTTAACACAACACAAGAGCTTTGAATGCCTAAAGAACCTTGATCCTTGCTTGTATAACCTTAATCTTTCATAAAAATTCAAGAAAACTAAAGTTATTTCTTGAAGGTTACTATTCACCATCTTCTTCCTTGATTTATTGGAAGAGATTGTGAAGGAATTAGGAGCTTAAACTTATAGCATATCCATATCTATGTACAAGGAAGCTTAGATAATTACCTTGTGATTTAACAATGCTTGGAACTTGATTTTTGATTTTTCTTCCTTTGAAAAAGATGAAAAGCCGAGAGCAATGTTTGAAGAATGAAAAATTTTGTGTTTGCTTTGATTTGTTTTGGCTAGCTAGGTTGTTTTGGTTTTGTTTTTGGTTAATTACCCTTCTAACCTTGAACTTTGTGTGGTTTACAATCATCCAACAATTCCTTCCTTATTTGTCATGCCTATGTCACCTTGCACATGTCATAATGCTCCCACTTGTCCACACCTTGTGGTTTGATGATGTCACAATCCCTGGCTTCTTGTACAAGCTTGTCTCTTGGTTACTTATTTGTTTTACGGTTCGCTTATCTTTCGTTCTCGTTTATCGTTTGAGCGATCATACCCGGGATCTTATTACTTAGGTTCCCTTAACCTTTCTCAATATATTATATTCCTTTTATGATCCTCTCCTATAATCCTTTAATTTAAATCTTTTTTATCCTGTTACCTTTTTCTCAATTCTTTCCGTATCTAGTGGATTTCTGGGAAAAATCAAAGTGTTCGGAATTGGATTCTGACGATCTTTACATACACTTATATACCATATAGAGTACTAATAAAATCTCAGAATATCCATAACAGAACCCCTACATAGTGTGGCATGAAAAGTTTTCTCATTCAGCAAAAACACTATTCACAAGGGTTTCAAAAATTTCCAAAAATTGGGGTTATTACAATATCACTAATTGAAGCTGCAAGAACAATGCTTGAAGAGTCAAAACTCCCAACATACTTTTGGGCTGAGGCTGTTAACTGTGCATGTTACACTCATAATATTTCTCTAATTAATCAGGCAAAAGGCATGACTCCCTATCAATTGTTCAAGAGAAGAAAACCAACTTTAAACTTTCTGCATGTTTTTGGTTGCAAATGTTACATTCTAAGGAATCAACCTGATCACAAAGGAAAGTTTGATGCAAAGGCTGATGAAGGAATATTTGTTGGTTATTCTGCTGGAAAATCATATAGAGTCTACAATCTGAGAACCAACATTATCATGGAATCTGTGCATGTTATGTTTGATGATAAAAAGATTGATGGACTAACAGATGAGGGACATCATGAAGGACTCAAATTTGACAACATTGAGATATATTGTGATGATAGTGAAGATGAGAATGATGGAGAAGGCACCTCAAAAAGAATTCAAAATCTGCCTTTGGATAATGCACAAAATGCTGCATCCGTTGAGTCATAATTCAGCTTCCGTTGATAGAAGCAATGCAGCATACGTTGAAAGACAAAGTGCATCATTCGTTGAAGTTCATAATGAAGCATCCGTTGATCACAGTCTGTCAACGGATAATCATTTCACTTCATCAGTTGATAGAACTCCCAATTCCTTTCAAAGGATCAGCAACTCAGGGGGAGTTTCAACCAATCAACATTCTATCTCACATCATGACAATACTGAGGCAACCTCATCTAGAGCTAATCTACCACCTCAAAGAAAATGGACCAAGAATCACCCTTTTGAACTGATCATTGGTGATGTTACATCTAAAGTGCAAACTAGAAGAGCTACTCAAGATGAATGTCTATATAGTAGCTTTCTATCACAGGAGGAACCTAAGAGAGTGGAAGAAGCTTTATTGGATCCAGATTGGATTTTAGCAATGCAAGAGGAGCTAAACTAATTTGAAAGGAACAAAGTATGGAAGATGGTACCCAAGCCAAAGAACAAGAGTTCTATTGACACAAAATGGGTATTCAGAAACAAGATGGATGAAAATGGCATTGTCATAAGGAATAAAGCCAGATTGGTTGCTAAAGGCTATTCTCAACAAGAGGGAATAGATTTTGATGAGACATTTGCTCCAGTTGCCAGACTTGAAGCCATCAGAATCTTTCTAGCCTATGCAGCCCATTCCAATTTCAAGGTCTATCAAATGGATGTCAAGAGTGCATTTCTGAATGGGGAATTGGAGGAAGAAGTTTATGTAAGCCAACCTCCAGGATTTGAAGATCCAAATTTTCCAGACTATGTGTATTATCTGTTGAAAGCACTCTATGGACTAAAGCAAGCACCTAGAGCCTGGTATGAAACTTTGTCAAAATTTCTTCTAGATAATCACTTCACAAGAGGTACTGTTGACAAAACTCTTTTCTTCAGAAATGTTAATGGCTCTACAATACTTGTTCAAATTTATGTAGATGATATTATATTTGATTCTACAGATGATAAGCTTTGTAAAAAGTTTTCTAAGTTAATGCAAAGTAAATATGAAATGAGCATGATGGGAGAGCTAACTTATTTTCTTGGTTTACAAGTTAAACAAGTTAGTGGAGGAATTTTCATTAGTCAAACTAAATATATTTATGATCTTTTAAAGAAGTTTGACTTAATGGATTGTTCATCTGCAAAAACTCCCATGGACACTGCCACCAAGCTTGAATTAAATAAGGCTGAAAAGTCTATAGACATTTCAAGTTATAGAGGCATGGTTGGTTCACTTTTATATTTAACTGCTAGTAGACCTGATATAATGTTTTTTACATGTCTCTGTGCTAGATTTCAAGCTGACCCTAAAGAGTCTCACTTAGTGGCTATTAAAAGGTTTTCAGATATCTCAAAGGGACTCCAAATCTAGGAATTTGGTACCCTAGAGAGTCTGGTTTTGATCTAATTGGCTACTCAGATGCAGATTATGCAGGTTGCAAAATAGACAGGAAAAGCACAACTGGCACCTGTCAATTTCTAGGAAATAAGCTTGTGTCATGGTTCAGCAAGAAGCAAAATTATGTTTCAACATCAACAGCTGAAGCTGAGTACATTGCTGTTGGCAGTTGCTGTGCACAGATACTGTGGATGAGAAATCAACTATTTGACTATGGACTAACTGTTGACAAAATTCCTATATTCCGTGACAACACAAGTGTCATTGCCATTACTGAAAATCCAGTGCAGCACTCAAGAACCAAGTGCATTGACATCAAGTACCACTTCATAAGGGAACATGTGATGAAAGGTACAGTGGAACTTCATTTTGTTCCAAGTGAAAAGCAGATTGCAGACATATTTACCAAGCCACTTGATGAATCAACATTCACAAGATTAGTAAGTGAGCTAGGTATGCTTAATTATTCATAAATTCATGTCCTCATTATAATCTGCTTTGAAGTCTGAAATGAATTTGTGGCAAGAACAAAGTTGGCTTTAAGTAAAGATTATTCTATCAATGGATATTCCCTATCCGTTGAAAGCCAAAATTGTTCTATCAACGGATGTTTATTGTCCGTTGAAAGATAAATACATTTCTGGTAACTTTATCCTGCAACGGATAAAAACTGTGTTAATCTTCAACGGATAACTATTTACCTCATTCGTTGAAGTGTCACATCAGTTACTTTAAGTGAGTCACAGCCGTTGATTTGTTTACTTAACCGTTGATACATATATACACTGTAGTATGGATTTGTATTAAAGGCAGTTTTCAGAATTTCTACAGTTTTCTTTATTCTCAAACGGTTGTAATTTATTTAAAGTATCATTTAATCATTTTATTTATGTTTTAATTCGAGAAAGTATAAAAGCCCATTGAATTCTTATTTTCACTTTACGCTTTCTTGCAATTTTTACTCTCTTTCTCTCCCAAAACTCTCAATCTTTTCTCTGCAACCTATACTCACAACAATGGCACCAGTAATCAAGATTATGTCTCAGTCTGGCTTTGTTTATGAAAAGAACAATTTTGTAGCCTTGGTGGAAAAGAATAAAGCCCACTCAGATTATCACAAGATGATGGACTTCATCAAGAACTGCAAACTAAGCTATGCAATGCTGGAAGCCCCAACTATCTATTATGAGGTAATTGAGGAGATTTGGACAACTACATAGTTCAACTCCACAGATATGACCATTGCTTTCTCTCTCAAAGGTAAGGATTACTGTATTAACTGTGATGATATACAGTCTTGCTTTAAGCTACCTGAGAATAATGCCATGACACCACACACTGATAATGATGTATCTGCTATGTTAGATTCCATAGGCTATTCTTTTGATTCTGCTAGTTTAGGGAGCATTAGAAGAAAGGGCCTTAGGAAAGAATGGAGTTTTCTTGAAGATGCCTTTATCAAGGTTTTCTCTGGGAAGATTAGCAATTTTGATGCCATAACTTCATCTCTTGTTAATATGCTCCATATGCTAGTTTCTGATAGGTACTTTAATTTTAGCAACTATGTCATACTAGAATTAGGTTCCAGGTTAGGTAACAAAGCTAATAGACCTCATAACATCTACTATGCTAGATTCTTTATGTTATTGGCTAACCATGTTGCTGAAGGTTTGGTCATAACTAATGAGAGCAATAAACTCAAATGTTGGGCACAAGAGAAAAAGGTCCTTGCAGACCTTTTGAGAATTAACCTCAACAGCCAGGTGCCATTGGTATATTTACCAATAATGAATGCACCTCGGGTAAGTGAGGTAAATACTTCTGTAACTCCTACATCTTCCACCCCCATTGTTTCTTTGCCTTATAGTGTGGCAATGGAATCTGTGTCTTTGTCCCAACAGATTCCTACCAAAGCCACCAAAACTAAAATTCCAAAACACAAGTCAAAGAAAACCACCTCTGTTGTCGTCTCACAAAAGACAACAGTTGTAACAACTACCATAAACCCTGAAGGGAGTGAACAGGGTGTGAGTGGTGAGGGGAGGGGTGAACATCAAGAAACCTTCCAGGATAAGGTGGGAGAGGTGAGTGGTACCCTAGCCATCCAAGCCACAGTTTCTCAAAAGACTGTGGTGGTTCAAAAGGAGTCAAACACATCCCTAGTTGCATCCTCCCAAAAAGATGCAGCTATTGAAAATAGTCCCCAACCAGGGACACAGAACAAAAGAGGGAGGGACACTGAAGCCACACATTCACCTATCAAAGCTTTTTCAAGAAGAAAGAAGGCTAAAACCCTAGTTTCCACACAGGGGGCACACACTGCACAGATACATCCATCTGTATCTTTGCCTTCTCAAATTCAGCTTAATGTGGCTCCAGCAAATTTGGAGTCACAGCCCCATTCTCTCATAATAGACACACATCAATCACCAAATTCTCCATCACCATCTCTGGATGTGGATATGATATTCACATCAATTCCTGATTATCCCTCTTTAAAACTCAGGGAGGAGCCCCACTCAAATCCTGGTGATCATCATCTGTTAGATGATTTGTTGGATCATCATCCAATTCTTTCAGACTTAGTTGAAGAATCTGTGTCACCTCACTTAAAATCAATTCACACAGATTCAACAATTATGTCACTTTCAAAATCTACATCTTTTCCTTCTTCAACGGATATCTCTCATCCGTTGACAAGTGGTTGTTCTTCGACGGATAAGCTTAACAACAGTTATCCGTTGATATCATCAGTTTCCACTTCAACGGATACTCCCTATCCGTTGATGGTCTCTACACATATAATTGAATCAATTCCAAGTGTAGAAGACATGGTTACTGTACAATCACTTCTAAGATTGATGGAAGGGAGTGATAATTTGAGTGAGAGGCTGGGCTGCTCCCAGGCAAAAGGAGAGGTTGAGAGTCAAAATATGCATGCTATTTCTTCCAGCATGGCAAAAGTAAGTGAGGGGAGTGCCACCTTAGTAGGTGAGGGTGAGGGTGTGAGGGTGTGTGTGAGCCAGGGGGAGCCCCTGATGCAAGAATATAGAGAAAATGAGAGAAAAACAGGTACATAAGCTATAAGGGTGGATCCAGCCATTGCGAGTGAGTCAATGATTGTGGATGATGCTGAAAAGGGAAGACAATTTCAGCAACATTACAAAGCTGAAATTGATAACATTTCCTTGGATGCTGACACTTTTACTCATCCTGTTTCAGCCTATCAACTGTTGGCTACTCAGGGCAATATGGAGGCAGAGCAGACTTTGAACATAGTGCACACTTCAGAATCTCTTCAAAGAGATAAAGCTGTTGTTAATAGAATCTCTTCAAAGAGATAAAGCTTCAAAGAGATAAAGCTGTTGTTAATAGGCAGAGCAGCCATCTGAAGAATTTGAAGTAAGTTCTAATGATGATGACTCTAATTCTTTGGATGGGAGCATGAACTTAGGGGGAGATGCAGGCCCAAGTTATGTTCCAGATTTACCTGAATGGGCATGGACAAAGAAATCTACACCAGGACAGTTTGGTGTAGCTTTGGTCAAGCAAGTAATGGCTATTCAAAAGGCTCTTCAGGAGACTACAGATGTTGGTACAAAGGCTATTCTTCAAGCTCATCTAGACTCTCTGCATCTCTTGCAGTTGCAGCATATCAGACAGAATTTGAGTGTGGATGAACTCAAAAAGGATATTGCTGATCTGAAATCTTACAATTCCGAGAAGTTGGATTCAGTCATGCCTTATGGTACAATGCAAGATTTGTTGATGAGATTGAGGAGAGAATCCGATGCTGACAAGAGGCTGACCAAGTTGGAAATAAGAGTTCAAGTCATTGAAGACTCTGTGGTCACCATTCTTCAAAATCAACAATCTCAGACAAATCTACTATTGCAGCTGGCAAAAGCACAAGGCTTGACCCCTATCCTTGATGATAACAAAAAGGGGGAGAATAAAAGGGAAAGGGAAGGAGAGCCATCAACAACAGTTCAAATATCTAAAGTGCTAATTCCTGCCATCACCACTTCTCCAACTCTTCAAATTAAAGGAAAGCTTGATGGAATTGATCTAATCCAGATAGCAGCAGCTGAGATGAAAGTCAAAGAGCAAAGGATAAAAATTGATGAAAAGATGCAACAAATTTTTGGTTCTACAACTTCAAAATCACAATCTGTGAAGCATAGCACAAAGGTGGAGCCAATCATTATGGAGCTCAAGCCAGTAAGGAGGAATAAGGTTGGAGAGACTTCTTCCAAGTATCTGAAACCTATGGTTCTCAAGCCCAACAACAGATCCAATAAGGACTCTACAAAGAACCCTTTAAGCCTTGCTCAGTTGAAAGAAGTGGACTTTTCTCTTCCAAAGCCTGATGAAGACAAGGTTTTGGGTGGTAATATCATGAAGCACAAGGAGACCAAGGATGTGGCTGAAAGGATGAACATGGCTATTATCTTTAGAGAGGGAAAGAGTATCTGTGTGATACAAGGACATCCCAAATTCTCAATAGCCAAGAGGGAAGAAGCCAGAAGGTTAAATGAAGAAGCTAAAAAGCTAAAGGCTGACAAAAGAGCACAAGCAAAGCTTGAAAAACAGCTAAAGTCAAGTCAAGCTGAAGAAAAGAAAGAAATTGAAGACAAGGGTGAAGATGTAGGTATGGGGGACATGCTTACTGATGATGTGGAAGAAAGAAGTAAAGAAAGAAAGGAATGGCAGAAAGGAAACAGAAAGAAGGCCAATGCAAAAAGGAAGATGGTAGATGAAACTGAAGAAACCGAATCAAAATCCAAACCACTACCTTCTATTCTTGAACCCACTGTGCCTGACCCCTTCATAAACATCCATGGTGAAACAATCACTCCTAAGGAGGAACCAATTGATTGTGATACCATCAAATTGCCCACCTTCTTAACCACTTCTCCACCATCAAAGAAACAGAAAAGGAAAATCAAATCAACACCTCCTCTAACCTCAATCAAATTCACTCAGAAGCCTAAGCCCAAGCCACAAGCCTCAAATGATGATTATGTTCACATTTGTGACATAAAAGAATTTTCAGACATTGAACTCTATCTGGATGAGCTGGAGGAAGTAAGGGGAATAGATGCCTACAGACAGCTTCCAGAAAGACTAGTGTTCAAATATAAAGGAAGTGGGGAAAGGACTTGGCCTCTTTACAGAATTCTGAATGAAGGCTATTCTACCTTGGTTAGAGTCTACTCAACCATAAAAAGGGATTCTGGCTTTACCAAGACTGCCAAAACTGAGATTCTCAACAAGATTGCCAGCATAAGGAAAACTTGGTGGGAGCCCAATGCCTTACCTAGAACATTACTCATACCAGAGAGAGGAATTACAGTTAATAAATCACCTCATTGGTTGATGGAGTTCAGAGACAATAAAGGAGTCAGAAGATTTTTCAGACTTGAAGATCAACTCAAGATTGCCAGTAATGAAACTCTCAAGGATATGCAATCTAAGTTGGACATCAATGAAGAAGATGAAGTTGAGTTCTACAGACAACTCCAACTCCAAATAGAGGAGAATGACAGGAGGCTAGGGAAGAAAACAAGGGATCAAAGGAAAAGAAATTAATCTGCTCAGGCTAAAGGAGCACCCTTGGAAACAATGTAATTCTTCAATTCTATCTTAGTATACACACTTTTGTAGCACTTTTGAATTTCTACTTTATTTCAGTTCATATGTTTGTTAAGTGTTTTGTTATCATCAAGTTAAACCCAAATTTATGCCTACAGTTCTAGTAGACATAAATAGGGGGAGATTGTTAGGAATATGTGTATTAGTTTGATGATAAGTTAAACAAAATACTTAAGTAGAAATCTAGTATTTGTAGCCTCAACGGATAAGACCATTCTGGCTATCCATTGAAGGAGTAGCTTTACTTAGAAATAAGTTTAGTATTGTAGCATATTTCATTCTATGTATTTAATTTGTAATTCTTAGATGTTGTGGGAAATTATCAGTCATGTTGACTACTAGTGGATATGCAAATAGGAGGGCTAATTATAAATATTTCATGCCTTGTAATTTTGTATAAGTGAAGTAGTATCAACTGATATTAAAGGCCTTCAACGGATGAGAAACAAAGCTTCAACGGATGTCTCTAAAGCTTCAACGGATAACATCCATCAACGGATGAGTGCTTCAACGGATAAAGCTTCAACTGCTAATACATCAACGGATAAAACTTCAATGGATAAAAGTCATCAACGGATGAAAGCTTCAACGGATGCTTAGTTCAATAACAGTTGATAGTGACAATTCATAAGCTGACAGAGGCACATGGGTTGACAGAGACAAACTGGAATGTGGCAGCCTCTAGGAGGAATCAAGAAAATGCAGCATTTCCATTCTGGTGCAAACAAGGAAGTATTCAAAGATTCACAGCTAAACCTAAATTGCATTGGATAGAGAAATGAAGAAGAAACATGTAAAGAATCTTTTAATT
Source organism: Apium graveolens (assembly GCF_009905375.1). Taxonomy (NCBI): domain Eukaryota; kingdom Viridiplantae; phylum Streptophyta; class Magnoliopsida; order Apiales; family Apiaceae; genus Apium; species Apium graveolens. The sequence goes on from NC_133653.1 coordinate 54,999,989, forward strand.
GTATTTTACAGTTTTGTCTTCACTTGTAAACTTGGTGATATATAAACCAAGTAGCAGTTAGTAATTAGATGTGAATTTTTCCAGAGCTGTTTAGAAAAATCCAGAGAGAAAATCATCTAGTTTGTACTAGGACGCAACTGTGATTTAATTCTTTGAATCACAGATTTTCTGAAATAACACATCTCTGGTGGAACAACAAATCCACCAGAAAAGTTTTTAAGTTTGTTGTGTTCTTTACATTTGTGTTTGAATATATATCTGTCTGCATTAGCTCAAAGCAATTCACACACACTTGTTCATCAAAACATATGGCCTAGAAACTGCTCAAAACTTGAAAAGGTTTTGAGATTTACATTCAACCCCCCTTCTGTAAATCTCATTGTTAGTTCACAGGGAATAACAGCTACAAGATCAAGACAAAGTCCATGAGGAACGCTTGAATGTCATGGATATTAAAATGGATGAGGCAATCAATGAGATCAAGGTTCAACTCTTAAGAATCGAGGTCGGAATTCATAATAGGGGCATGGTGACTAGATAGGCGCCAATGATCAAGATCCTGAAGCCCAGGTCGTTCGAAGGGAAGAGGGGTTCTAAGAAAGTTGAGAACTTATTGTGGGATATAGAGCAATACTTTGAGGGCATGGAAGTCTTGGTTGAGAAAATAAAGGTACGTATTGCAACTTGTTATCTTTCGGATATTGCTACTTGTTTGTGGCGTAGGAAGCGGGCCGATATAGAGATAGGGTTATGCATCATTGACACTTTTAAGGACTTCAAGAATGAGCTTAACCGCCAATTTATCCGAAGAATGTGGTGTACGAAGCCCGAAAAAAGCGAAGGGAGCTTCTTCATAGAGGCACCATTTGTGAATATGTGAGCGAATTCACGACTCTCATGCTACAAATCCCGAGCATGACGAGTGAAGACTTAGAATCTACTTAGCGGATGGACTCTAACCTTGGGCTAAGCAAGAGCTACAACGTCGTGATGTTAAGAATGTGGATGAAGCTATTGTTATAGTCGAGTGTTTGACGGAGTTTTAAAAAGGAGAATCGTCCAAGCCCAAATCAAATGATAGGCCTACTAACTTTGGAAAAGGTGGGGGAGACAAAGGCCCCAGATATTACAAAGATAAATGAGATGGATATAAATCGTTTGTAAAAAAGAAAGCTTATGTAGAGAAGAAAACCTTCGTGCCAAAAGGGGATGCTTCATTTGCAAAGGTCTTCATACCATGAAGGATTTCCCGAAGCTTGGCTCTCTCTCGACCATGATGGAGCAATAAAAGAAAATTATCGATCAAGAGTCTGATGCGGGGCATATTGGATCGATTCATTTACTTATGCCATAGAGGCCAAACTAATGCCAAAACTACAAGAAAGTAAGGGGCTCATGTATGTGGAGAGGCTAGTAAATGGGAACAAGACCCAAGCCATAGTGGATACGCGAGTGACTCATAATTTCATCATTTTGGAGGAGGCCAAGAGAATTGGCTTGAAGATCTCTAGTGGAAGTGGGTGGCTCAAACCATTAATGCTAAGGCCAAGTCTTTGGAGAGAGTAGCACTTGGCGTTGAGTTACGAACTTGGAACTTGGAAAGGGAAGGTGCACTTCTCGGTGTCCCTAATGGATGACTACAAGGTCGTGTTGGGCATGGACTTCCTAAGGTACATGAATGTTATCTAGATGACTTATTATAAATTGATGTGCATTATGAAGGAAGGGGCTCCTTGCATGGTCCCGAAAATAGAGCATGCCAATGAGGTGAAGATATTGTCGGCTATGCAACTGTTAAAGGAGTTCGAGAAGGGGGAAGAGACCTACTTGACGGTAGTCACGAAGAGAGATGAACTCGAAGAAGATGAAGCCGACATCCCTAACATAATCAAGGAAGTCCTAGAGGAAAATCGAGATGTCATGCCACCAGAGCTACCTAAGAGACTTCAACCTAAGAAGGAGGTGGATCATAAGATCGATCTTGAGTCGGGAGAAAAACCATCAGCCATGACACCATAAAGGACGGTGCCCCCGGAGTTGGGGGAACTTCGGTAGCAACTCACGGCACTCTTGGATGCGGGGCAAATTAGACCATCCAAAGCACCTTATGGAGCACCGATCTTATTTCAAAAGAAGGTAGATGTGTCGCTAAGGACTTGTATTGATTACAGGGCTCTTAACAAGGTAACTATTTATTATTAAGTATCATATTCCTTTGATCACCGACTAATTTGATCGGTTTGGAAAGGAAAAGTACTTCATGAGGGTGGATCTAAATTCAGAATACTGCCAAGTAAGAATCGCCGAGGAGACGATCTGAAGACCACATATGTGACTCATTATGGCGCCTATGAGTGGCTTGTGATGCCGTTTGGGATAACTAATGCCACTAACCACATTTTGCACTCTCATGAATGAGATTTTCCATCCTCGCCTTGATATGTTTGTGGTGATATATCTTGATGACAGCGTGGTTTATAACGATACGCTAGAGGATCATGCTAATCCTTGAGGTTGGTGTTCAAACTTTTGATGGAAAATAAACTCTACACCAAAAAGAAGAAGTGAATTTTCGAAGAATGAGGTAGAGTTCTTGAGTCATGTTATCAAGGATGGATCCCGAAGGATGGATGGGAAGAAGATAAAAACTATTAAGGAGTTGGAGTCGCCATCTAAGGTCCCTGAGGTACAGTCTTTCCTTGGTCTAGTTAATTACTATATATGTTTTATCCATTACACCATATATTGGATATAACAACCGGTCAGTCAAAAAACCATTGCAATAGAGTGATATTTTCAGTAAATTTTACAGAATTTAGGATGTACTGCAATGATTTTCAAATTCATTACAGTTGAGTGTGAACAATGAAAAAATTGAAGAAATTGCAACGGTTTTAAAAAAACAATTGTTATATATTCCAAAAATTTTGGCTCACTCTTGGCGGGCTCCTATAATTATGATCGGGACTTCAAAATTTTGAGCGGAACAAAATAAAAACTGGAAAAGAAAAAGAAACTAAAAATATAAAAATACAAAAATACAAACACAAGTACAAACACACACCATGAATATAGACCTAGAAACAAGAAACACAAATACATGATTGGAGATTAAAATTTGAAGCTCGAAAGATTGAGATTGAAGATCACAGCTGCGATGAGTAGAGTTTGAAGATTAATAAAGCTCAGAGACGACGAGTAAAGTTTGAAAATTAAAGCTCAAATACGACAAATACAAAGTATAAAATCGAATTGATTTTCTGACACTTCCACCTGGATTTGTAACCTAGTTTCAATCACTTTCTCCCTTATTTTATAGATTGGCACTACCATGTTAAGCCTTCATTCATGCGGTATATCACTAGTCCGAAGCATAGTGTCGAATAACCTTGTTAGTCATTGTTCTCCCTCTTCACCTAAACACAACCATACCTCTATATGTATTTGATCATGCCCCGTACCTTTACATCTACTCATCTTCTGTAATGCTCCCTTAACTTCGGCTCTGCTTACTGAAGATTGTACACCAAAGTCAAGATGAGACTCACGAACTTCTCCTAACTAGCTCACATTGATTTTCACCTCATTAAATAACTTCCTAAAATAGTTATGTCATCTGCTTTTAATATCATTATACTTCACTAGCACATGTCCATTAGCATCCTACAATTATTTATATAGGTTAATAAATCCTATAAATAAATAAAAGTAAATCCCAACTAAAATAATTAAAATAAATAATAATTAAAAAACAGCGTGATCATGCAGTGTTTTAGCGTGATCATACATTATTTTAGCATTATCATGCATAATCTCGCAGTATTTTAGCATAATCTCTAATGCTCACGTAAAAAATGGTGTTTTGGCACGATCATGATGATCATGCCATTCGGCACCGTGATCATGCCATCATGCATCTCGAGTAACGTGATCATCCAATACTTAGTTTGATCATGTATTTTCTCATCTCACGTTATATTACATGCTCGTTGTACACTAAAATCATGTTGTATCATGAATAATGTGATATATTATAATAATATTTATATTTGTATAATTTGAATACTGATAAGAATGTTTTGTGTTAAATTTATTTATAAATTTAGAATTAACCAAATATAGATGAGTGTGCGTATACCAACCAAATATTAAAATATATTATTCTTATATATAATGTGAAGCTACCATGCTCAGTTATGTGCATGTTTGGCACTTCGTTTTTAAATTCTTGACTTGCCTGCTTGGAAATAAAATTAATCAATCATATATTACTAATTTCGATCCATTGGGAAATTGAGAAATCTTAACATTGCCTTTTCATTCTTCATTATATGACTTGCCTTGATTTTCAAGTCATATTTTTATATTTGTACTACCTTAAGTCGGCGTACATTATATTTTTTAATATTACTTTATATAATTTTTTAAAACATTTAATTGATGAATTTTTAATATATAAAATTTGTTTATTAAAATTATTTAAATGATGATTACTTATGATTTTAATTTTGTTTTGGCCCATTTCAATGATATAAATTTTTAATCCACGTGAATAGTATATATAATTTTATTTTAGTTCGAGACCATTATGCAAACCAAACTAATAATATGTAGTTTTGTATTTTCGCTCGGATTAATAGTATAACTTTATTTTACCCGGAATAAATAGTATATTATATAATTTTATCTTGAAGTAGTTATTCTTATTTTTAATTTTTTCTTTTTTATTTTATATTCATGTACCAAAAATATTAATTCATGTCATTTATAATTTATATTTTAATTTTATTTCGAAAAAATATAATTTATAAGTTATGATTTATCAAACACATTATTATTTTATAAATAATTTATATTTAAAAGTATTCAAACAGCTAAATAAATTATCATTTACAATATCCATTTACTTTTATGACAATTTGCGACTTTAAATTAAAATTTATATTATTTAAAAAAATTCCAAACGAGCTTATATTCAGATGGCTACTTTGTCATTAATCAGCTAATGAATCGATTTGGATTAACATTTAACGACAACGTTGTTAGTTGTTCGTTATTGGATTATGTATGTACGTACACATAATGGAATTGATTCTAATTAGGTAATATAAATTTTAATATATCAATATTACTTTATTTTATAATGATATTGCTTTATTAACTAAATAATTTTCAATATTTTATCTATTATGATGTAAAATAGATAGTTATGATATAATAAATATAGATAATAGATGTTAATTTTATTTTTATAGTTTTGGTAGTTTCTTTTTTCTAATTTGAGATAGAGTCAAATCAAACCAAACATATCAGTACATCACGTTTAGTGCAGAGTAGGGTGCGGTAATGACAAGATGTACGCGACTTTTTCCTCATTCCGAAGAATGAAGAGGTTATTTCCCGAAAAATCATCTACTTGTATATGCGTGTAAAAATATGTAAAAAGTATAAAGAACAATAAAACATATACGTAACAATCAATACCAACTTCAAACAAATAAAAATCTGATAACTTAAATTGAAAAGATTCGAAACAAAACTTAGCCCATGGTATTATGTTAGATATTGAATACAACACATAGGGGGGTGAATGTGTTTTGGATATTTTTATGTCTTTTTACAAATATCTGGAATGGTGAACAAAGCTAGCTAATTTGTAGAGATATTGTGTTTAACAGAATAAACAAAACATGCACAATAAACACGGTATTTTCAAAACTCACTTAACTTTGTGTTGAAATTTAGTATGTCTTACTACAATCCTGGGTTCTTTATAAGTAAAGAACTCAGCTTATTTCTTGAGAGAGTTTCCAGAAAATCTAGATTTATTTATTACAACTAAAATAAAGGACCAGTGTTTACTTTATATATTAGTAAATAAAGGTTTACACAACATGCAATAAGATGTACTAAACCCTAATTTAAGTTATCTCTAAAGCTTTCCATTAATGGCTTAGTGAATCTTTGAAAATCATGTAGGTCTGTGACTTTCCTTTGTCAGTTATTCTTGGCCTTTGATCTTGCACTCTTCAAGCTGCTTTTGTAGACTTTTCAATCGAAGTGATTAGATCGTTTGTTGTTTGATAATCTTGAATATTTAACTTATCTGCATTTTGTACTTGAGGTTCATATCGAGATCTCCAGTTTGTTGTATAGAGAGCTGACATCTCGATAAGTATAATGGCTTATCGAGATCTCCGAGTTCTATATAAGTATTTTGACTTGTCGAGGTCTCTGAGTTCTCTATAAGTGAATTTGTCTTGTCGAGATCTCTGAGTTCTCTATAAGTGACTTAGACTTGTCGAGATCTCTGAGTTCTCTATAAGTGAACTTGGCTTGTCGAGATCTCCAAATCTCTACATGTAGAAATGACTTGTCGATATCTCTGAGATCTCTATATGCATTTTGACTTGTCGATATCTCTGAGATCTCTAATAAAAAATTGACTTGTCGATATCTCCAATCGTCATATCTTCATTTGCCTTGTCGATATCTTTTAGTTCTATATATGAAGAAATGACTTGTCGATATCTCCAATCTTCATATCTTCATTTGAGTTGTCAATATATCTGGGACTTCTCTATGAGCCATTTTGGACTTCCCGATAAGTCATTTTGGAGTTCTCGAATGACTTCTCTATATGACTTGATCTGTGACTTGTAGATATCTTGATCTAGAACATTTTTCCGATTTTATTCAACTCCAAGTTTCTTCACCTTTTCTGTGAGGCATGATCTTGTTGATCTTCTTCCAGAGTTTATTCTTAGGCTTGAGACTGTTTACAGAAAAATACTCCAGTATGATCTTTAACATTTTTACAGACTCAAATAATACAATACAAAATACATATTTAGACTATCATACAACTAAATATTAGGATTGTCAATATGACTTAGTCTTGTTATAGTACATGCATGTCTTGCACAACAATCTCCCCAATTTATGAGAAGATTGCTTATCACAAATTCATGCCTGGTAACAAGACTAACCCCAAGTTTCAGTGAGACAATAAAATGTACAAAGATTGATATTTTTGATATTTTCAAGATTTATACAATGAGCAATTACATTGGTTCAATACAACAAAAACTAGGTGATATCCTCATATACAGGTTCCTTCCGGAGGAGATCTTTGAGATTTATAAGTATATTGAGTTCTTCAATAATTTGAGTCCCTCTCAAGGCTTCTACCAGTTTGAGCCAATCATCCAGTTTGTATCAATTGAGTTAATTAACTCTAAATCTTGAGTAACTTCCAATCTTGATATTCAGAAACTGTCCATCCTTTTAAATTCTACTCATTCCCTTTGCCTTGAGCTCATTTGACCTTTGTTCAAATCTTGCAATTTGTTCTACACACTTTCTATCTTTTTCTTCCTTTTCAGCCCTTGCTTTTGCATTTCTTTCATCCCTTTCTCTTACCCATACACACAACATAGCCTTCCAAACCCTTGTAATTGTGTCATTATCATTCATCAAGCTAATCACTCTTTTGAATTATGTGGTTGAAAGTGTATCCATTAAGTTACTTCCAATTAGAGTGAATGTATCGTCCTGATAATATATTCAGACTTCTGTATAAGATACAACTCAGACTTTGACTATTTCTTTAGCTAATTATTGAAAGTAGTCATCATTTGTAATGCACCAGTTTAATGATAGAAAATCAGTCTGATCAAAGCAATTTTAGATAGCCCTTTCTTCAACTTGTAGCTTCTTTGGTTTTCTCCCAACAGTCTTGTAATGAGTTTTGATTGATGGCTTAAATGAAGGTAGGTTTGATATTTTCTTCAGAGTGGTTTGTCTAGAGGTGATTGGTATTTTGAGTAGGGTGTTTGCGGTTTGTTTATACAAAAGCTTAGGCTTAGAGGTCAAAGGTAGTTGAAAGTTTGAGCTTGTAGGTTTAGAGATTTGAGTTTGCTGGATTTGGATTGGTAGGACATTTTTCTTCGAGCCTTCACCATCTTCCATCTTCTTCCTTCTTCTTTCATCTCCTCTTTTCTTGTCATCCCTCTTCTTCACTTCTGTCTTGATGTCAGTTGCCTTTGAAGGTTCACTTGGATTTGAACCAGAAGGTTTTTGATCATCTTTCTTCTGCTCATCAGCATCCAAGTCACAATTAGTATTGATTTGAGTTTTGGACAAATTGGTTTTAGCATTTTTCAGATATCTCCCCAGCAACTTGATCATGTCTTTATCTTCAACAGTCTTGTACTACTTTATCTTTAAGTCTGTCTCCAAAGTCATAACCAACTTCTTATTTGCCATTACACGTTGCTTAGGAATTTGAAAATGTTTGCAATGTTTGGTGGTTGGACAGATGTATACCACTCCCTTGCTTGGTTGTAAATATGCTTCTGGAAAAGCAGTTACTTGAGCCTTCTTCAATTCATTGAGCAAGAGAGTGTCTTCATGAATCACTCTGTTGACTTTGTTGATCATAATATCCAATTCAGATGCCCTTCTTGTTATAAGATAATTAAGGGACACATGTATACACCTATCCACACCAGAGTCATTTATATTGACAACAATCCTTTTCTACTGAAAGTTGTCCCTTGTCACCGAGATCACCCTTATGAAATTTATTGTCTTGTCCAAGGCCTTTTTATATGTGAAGAAGTTGTTGTTTAGAGAATCCCTGAGAGCCTTTAGCAGTTCATCAAATTTTCTGCTTAGACTAGGTCCTTCAGCTGCTTTTAGTAGCCTCTCCATTCCAACATCAACTTGCTGTTCAGTTTCCTTGGATTTGCCTTTTTGAGCTTGGACATATGATCTTAATAACCTAGCCTCTATCTCCTCCTTAGTCTTGTTAGCAGGCAAGATGTGAGGGGTAGGGATTTCTGGCCTAACAGCTTCTGGAAGTGCAGACAATGGAATATTTAGAGCACCCATGATAGATCCCAAAGAGACCGAGTTTTGCATTTGAAGATGCTTATGGGAGTCTACCAATGTTTGGATGTCAGCTTGTCGACTTTGTACCATAGTTGTGAGTTGAGAGACTTGAGCTGCCAAAGACTCATTTGAGGATTGTAGAGTATAGACCTGAGTTTAAAGAGCTTGTATTTGCCGATTTGGTTGATGTTGAAATTGGTTGTTGAGATGCTGAAGAGAGAGAAGAGCCAATGTAGCTTGTACGACTTCCATAATGCCTTCCATCAAAAGAGCAGATGGTGCAAATCTAGCCTAATGCAATTGATCCAGTTTGACCCTGGTGTCATTATTACTATTGATTTGTTGCTGGATAACTTCATGTAAGGCTATAAATGATTCCCTCAGATTCTTGATGCTCTTGTCCACAGATGACAAATCAAACTTGGCCACTTGATTTGTAAATCTAGAGAATTTTTGCTTAATGTCCAATCAAGAAGGAATGATATCATCTAGCTTGTCCTTGACCAGTTTTCTTATTTTGTCTTGATGATAAATCAAAGACAATTTTAGAGCTTTACCAATGAGGTGAAAAGCTTTAATTTGAGATTTATAGACATATGTAACTGCATCATAAACTTCTCGTGGACCGAGTGTTTTAGCGTTGCTCCCAAGGATGGTGATGTACTCTTCTCTAAATATGGCCAAAATCTCATCCATCTCAAGATTGAAGTCTTTATCCAACCACGAATCACAATTACCATCATGTTCATCTTCATTTATAATCTTCATTTATTGTTCTTGAACATATGTCTGATAGGAAAGTATGATAGCCTGATAATCTTGGTTAGACATATCTGATGTAAGAAACTGTTGAGAAATTTGGGCAAGTCCAGACAGCTGATCAACCAATAGATCATTCATTGTTGTTGGTTGAGTATCTGCTTCCCGCAGCTACTGAGATAGCAAATGAGGTTGTGGTTGAGCAGGGTTAGAGGTGGATGGTTGGTCAGTTGGATTTGAGGTGGAAGGCAGAGAATCAATAGAACCACATGTGACAGATGCCACAGTTTGACTCATGGGTTGAACTGTGGTTATGACGGTTTGTTGTCCTCCCCTTGTGGTGGGAACCTCTATTAGAATTGGAGGGGAGTTGACCAGGTTACTGTCATGTACCTTGGCCTCAAACCCTTGTACTTCTTTCAAAGTACTGTCACTTGAATGTGATATACTTGCCTCCCACATAGCAGAATCATTGACAATTGAGCTCCTACCTTCAATTGTGAGTGCAATTTCAACTAGGGTTTTGAGGGGAGTTGTTCCTTCAAGAGGAATCTCCAATTGAATTGGAGAGGATTTAGATAGATCTCCCTCAAGAGTACCACCCTCAAATCTTACAACCTGTGAAGGTTGATTTGCACATGAAGGTGCATTTGAAACCACTATAGGGTCTTCAGTAAAAACTGATAAAACTCGTGGCTGTGTTGGTGTCATCAAGGTCTACCCCAGAGTGTAGCCTCTCACCAACTAAATTTGGGTCTTGGGTGGTGAGCACAGTCTCTTGAACCATGTCACATGATGTTGGAAACACTTGAGAATCAGATTTAAGTGTTTGATTGAATGAAGAAGAAATTTTAGAGAATAGATTTTGAATTTTAGAGTTGAGTGTTGGCAGCTCCCCCTGAATAGATGAGGGAGCTTTAAAAGACATGTTCTCTGTGTATGTGTCATATTTATTCCTTATTTCATACACTTGAACGTGTTCAAGTGTTTGTGCAAACTCTTTACAGGGTACACTATGGAAAGTGCTCTTTTCAACAGAGACACCCTGTTGAGAGGATGCCCCTAGAGTCTGTTTTATGCCCTGTTTTGCAACTACATCCTTTTGAGAGGATGCAGAGGTAGCTTGAGTGGTCAACTCAGTTTGTTTTGCCTTCTTTGGTTTCTTGACCAAGGTTGACTCTGGTTCTGTTTAATCCTCACCACTCTCATTTATCACAGTCAAAGGTGTCTGCTTTCTCTTCTTTTTACTCACTTCACCATATTAAGAAGATGAAGTGGTTGGTTTCCTAGCTTCTGCTGGTAAAGAAAGAGGGGTCTCGGTTTGGGAAGACCCTTGTTGGTATTCCTATATTTTTGCTTCCACAGGTACATGAGCCATAACTATACTAATTTTTACTATAGACCTCATGTTAGGCATTGGATAAGGGTAAGTCCTGAATCTCTTCAACATAAATGAAGTGATTATAAGACTTGCAGGTACCTTGTTCTTTGTAATGAGTGTGTCAAATAGAACTTTGGACACTTGTTTACAGTTGCATATTTTAGTTCTATCTATGCCATTAAGCATATGAATGTCATACACTTTATGATTTAAAACATACATTATAAATCTAAGAAGAAATATTTCCTTACCTCTTGAAGTCAAAGGCATTGTGAGCCTGGTGCTGAGTTCCTCCATTATTAGGTGTCCAACATTGATGTATCTATTGTGAGCCATAGAGAACACGAGCTTTTGAACAACACTTGAAATGTTATCACACCCTGTCTTCCTACAGGTGAATGCCCTTATAATTGAATCAAAGAGAAAAGGCCATTCCCTTATCAGGTACTTCTTGTTCAGGATAGCCAAACTGATTTTTTCACTGTAGTTTATGAATTTCATGAACTCAGCTAGCTCATGTCGTGTTGGAACCTCCACCAAATTATACGTAGGGATTGTTGAGTGATATTTATGACACTTTATAACGCTCCGTAAAGCTTTGAATTGATGTTTTGTACTCGAGTTGTTAGTGTTTTAAACATGTTTTTGTAGTGTTTTTGCATTTCAGGCATTTATCCGTAATACAGGAGAATTGGCATTGTTTGGATGCTAATATGGTGTTACGATGGTGTCTAGAATAAAAGCTCGTGAAAAGACCAGCTCAAATCAGCAATAAAAAGAAATAATTCAGAATTTTCTCCAGAGAGACGGCGCGCCCGCGCTGAAGCAGCGCGCGACCGCGCCAGAAGGCAGAATGTTAGCGCGCCCGCGGTAAAGCAGCGCGCTGCCACGCCATGTCGGGAATTAAAATCCTGTTTCTCATGAAATTTTGTTCCGTTGGACTTCTACTATGCATGAGCTGCTATATATACATAACTTATGTTCGTTTTTCAAAAGAGACGTACTAGAGCTTAAGGAGAAGGCGTAAAAAGACCGTAGAGCACAATTCAACCAAGGCGAAGAAGATCTAGTTTATACTTGTGATTCTTTATTTTAAGTTGTAACTTTGGATGCTAGTTTTCTTATTTGTGAACCTTTACTCTTGTTTCGTACTTTCTTTTATTAAATATAAATACTACGTTTATTATACCATATTTTCATCGGAACCCACGTTGATGATGAGTCCGATTATGGGCTAATCGTTATCGTGGGGTTCTAACGGATTTATTTATGGATTTCTTTAGTTAATTTATTTCGATGTTTTAGTGTGTGTTGATTGTATGATAACCTAGTATTGATTGTGCTTATTCGTCTTATGAGCATCGCGAACTTATAAGATAGTGTGTTAATCTTTAATGAAGCGAAAGTGAATTTAAGGGTTTAGAACTTGTCATGCTAACGTAGGTTCATGTATGTGATATGCATGATTCGTAGGTAATTTTAACCATCTTACTTGCCCTATGTAATCACGATAGATAACTTGTGTGTTAAACCGTTATGTTGTCAAATTCTATAGACATATATGGTCTCAATATAATTGGTGTCTATTCAGCTTCTATCTCTTTTGTGGATGTCTGGTAGTATGATATTCGTACAACGAAAGTTGGCGTTTATCAGTTTCGTGTTATCTGATTAGTATCATCACCATTACATGCTAAGGTTAAGAACGAAAAAAATATTGAATGAAGTTTTTAATGAAGTTAGAATCCCATATTTGTGTCATATATTATTCAATTCTCTTTAATCTCCTAGTTTATGTTCTTTAGTATAATCTCTTAGTTAATCTTAGTATAAACAATCTCAAATTGTTATTCGTCTTAGCATCGGATAATAAACATACTAGAGAACTCTGTTGATAAGACGTTGATAAGTCTAAGATTTATACTTGTAGAGAACTCTGTGAGTTAACACTAATAGAGATCTCTACAATGACTTATCGATAAGTCATAATAAAGCTTGTCGAGAAGTCCTTCGAGAAGTCAGAAAAATGACTTATCGAGAACTCACTCGAGAAGTCTCAAAATGACTTATCGAAAAGTCAATTAGACTTATCGAGAACTCAATTGTCTATATACTTCTGTTCTTTTTTATTATGCCTTGTGCTAATTTTACATATTGAGAATGTAAATCAACATTTAGACAATTATCTCAATATTGAAAAATTCCAAGCTAAGTTTTTAATTTTGAAAAATAAATATACAGAGATTTCTGAAATATTTATAACTCATATTCCATTTAATTTTCAATTAAATCAAATTAATTTTGATTTATTAGAAATCAATCTGTTGCAAAATATTAGCTAAGTTCTTGCTTTAGGATGAAGAATTTAGCATACCAATTTCACCTACAAGTCTAGTGAAAGTTGTTTTATGCAAAGGTTTAGGAAAAATGTCAGCTAACTGTTTTTCTGTTGGAACAAAAATGAATTCAATGGTACCATTTGCAGCATGTTCTCTAATAAAATGGTATCTTATATTAATGTGCTTTGTTCTAGAATGATTAACTGGATTAGCCATAATAGATATAGCACTAATATTGTCGCACATAATTAGAATTTTGTGTAACACTAGGCCATAATCCATTAACTGATTTTTAATCCAAAGCACTTGAGCACATCAACTTCCAACAGCTATGTATTCAGCCTCAATTGTGGAAGTTGACACATATTGTTGTTTTTTGCTATATCAGATTACAAGTCTTTGTCCAATAAACTGAAAGCCTCCACTATAAGTATTTTGACTTGTCGAGGTCTCTGAGTTCCCTATAAATAAATTTGGCTTGTCGAGGTACATGAGTTCTCTATAAGTGACTTTGACTTGTGGAGATCTCTGAGTTCTCTATAAGTGAACTTGGCTTGTCGAGGTCTCCAAGTCTCTACATGTAGAAATAACTTGTCGATATCTCTGAGATCTCTATATGCATTTTAACTTGTCGATATATCTAAGATCTCTAATGAGAAATTGACTTATGGATATCTTCAATCTTCATATCTTCATTTGCCTTGTCGATATCTCTTAGTTCTCTATATGCAGAAATGACTTGCCGATATCTCCAATCTTCATATCTTCATTTGACTTGTCGATATCTCTAGGACTTCTCTATGTACAAAACTCACATGTAATTCGATAATACAATCATAAGAGTGATGAGATTAAAATTGAACAAAATAATTTGAGATACATATACATCTATATCCGGATCCGAATCCGGAAGGTCGAAACCTTATCTGAATTCGAAAATATCCGAAAATACTATATCCTTATCCGGATACGGATAATATCCGGATCCGAATTCAATTTTCAAAAAATAATTATTTAATGAAATTTATCATTTTGGGGAAAAAAATAAAAAATGGATTAAAAAATTCTCTCTAAACTGCAAGCACCTACAAGCCATAACATCTCCTCCCCCAAAAAAACATGCATAAACTCAGAATTTGATTACAAGGGACATAATGCAACTCACGAAAGATCATACACATTTTGTACAAATTCAAAAATTACAGAAGTACAACATTTGATCAATCATATAGTTTACATTCATTCATATATCAAGCGAAGATTTCAACTGTTGATTTTGCCCATCTATCAGACTTAACTGCTTCTTGACTCTAGAAATATAAGCTTGTACCTATTACACAAGCAAGACAATGTTAGCAGATTTACTTTCCGTTTTTCAAAAACTACAAACAGAAGCGCTGAGACAGGGTGGGGGAAAGAAAATGGATGTCTAATTAAAAAACATACTCGGAAAGCTTGAGTAAAAAAACTATAATAGAAAACATTAAATTACCAACAATCATAGATAACCCAGGCTGAATACCTGAGATGATCTCTAATCTACAAAACCAGGATAAAGAAATTAATGGAAGCTATAACATAAATCAAAGGCCAAAAACAGATATGTCCAGGAGGAAATAATACATATAAAAATTTAGATATTTGAAAATTATTGTGGAATGTAGATAGCTCGTGATAAACGCTCTGTCACTCATATGCCATATCACTTCCAATTTCCCAGAATATATAAAATAGTCAAAAAATAACTTTGTTTTGTTATCGTAAGAAGAAAGTTACGTATAAGAACTGAATAATACTACTAGAGTTTTGAACCTTAAAAACAAAAGTTTTTAGTTCAAAAGTTTCAGAAGCGGAATTGGAATCAGAATCGGGGTTAGATCGAACCTTTTTTGATGGTCTGAACTTTGAAGGTCTGGAAGAGAGGCGACGTAACATAAGCGGCGTGGGAGAGTTGAAAAGATAAGGGTTTGCACTTTACACTTCCAGGATATAGATTATAGAGATGTGGTATAAAATATAAATAAGATACCCTTACTTTTGGTAGTATAAAGACGTGTATAAAAAAATATTATATTTTAATATTTTTTAAAAAATAATATATCATTAAAATTTCAAGAATATATAATAAATTTTATTTATTTATTTATTTCTGGATCCAGATATTTTCGGACACGGATGTGCCTATATCCGTATCCGAAATATTCGGATTCAGATACAGATAATATCCGTTTTATTTTGGATACAAATAATATCCACTTTCTCAGACACAAATGCGAATTATTCGAACGGATATCGGATTTTCCGAATTTTTTTGACAGTCCTACCAGAGAGAGCGAGAGACCACGACCTCTTTTCTTCCCGTTGGTGCAATGCAATTTAGACAAAAAAAATGTTTGCCGAAGTCACTTAACGTGGCCCAAATAGTGTTAAGTGGCCAGTGTTGTAAGACCATCTTTAAGAGGCAAGATCAACTGCATTGAAAAGCGTTTTAATGCCCACATTCCACCTTAGGAAGAGAAATCGGGGCTTGGACAAAAGATACTTGACCACTATTATTGGACACTTATAAACAGTTATTTGGGTACATAGTCACTTCGATGGTCATTGACTAGCTACTAGATACAGTTTTCAAGACACCATTTCATGCTTCTTTTGCTTTTATATATTAATCAAGAAATTGTAAACAAATTAAGTTTAATAGATATATGATTTTAATGAGACCCAAAATGTGAAAATATAATGTTAAAAATAAAAAGATAGACATCACTGTTGGAAGAAATTGCCCAAATTTTGTTGTGGACAACTTCTCCTTACGTGAATTCCTTGTGGGCTCAAAAACCCGAAAAGAATGCCCAGAGCGCTGAAGATACTCTATTGCCTCTCCCTAACCCACTTGAATGTAGAGTTACCTTTTTGCCGACTAATCACCAAGTCTCCTTCTAAAAAAATAAGCACTTCTACTAATGCACTAACCCATTTTTACTTTGGGATGGTCCCGTTAAACTTTGTTTTATTTTTTCTTTCACAATACTTATTATAATATAATAATATAAATACATTAATATAATATATTTATATTTAATTTAAATAAACAAAATATTATAATAATATTACTAGTAAAATAATAATTAATAATTAGTTTAATTGAATAATAATAAAATTTATAATAATGCAAGACATGGAGTTGCAATAATAATGAATATGAGATCCGAGAAATAATTAAGTTTAAATTTATGTTAGATTTTATCAGCATAAATAAGCATATAAGATTTTTTCGGGATAAAATCTTTTAAATTTGTTGGCACGACTTTTTACAAGATAATTTGATATTAATATTCAAATAAATATATTACATATATTTGAGTGTAAAATATTTAAGACCAACACAATTTTAAATGAGTTTGACAGTTAAAACTCGTAAAAGCGGTATTTCAAAATTCCCGATTTTTGTGCGTTTAGCCGTTGCCTTTGTTTCGTCGACAAATATAATTTAGTATGAAATATATCATTAGCTTAATATTTTCATCCTAAACATATGTCAAGTAAATTTTGTCAAAAAAAATGTTTTAGGACTAGTTGTCTGGTTTGACCAGTATTGACTTAATTCCGGAAAAATGCCACAAATTAAGCATTAAGGGTGATTACTCTCTGATTTAGTAAACCTCCTATAATTCTAATTTAATTTCACCTTTAATTGTTTTAGACAAAATAATTAAAAAAGACCGTATCCCACACACATCACAAATTTATATGTCAATTATCCAAATAACTAAATAACTCATAAGTAATAATTTAACTGATATAAATGCCCATTTACAAAAGTAGCAAAAGTTTGGAATTAAAAAAAAGATTCTACATTTAGCTTATTGATAAAAATACATTTTTATATGAATGAATTGATAATACATAATTAAGTACACTTATTCACTCAATGAGTTGAATATGCATAAATATAAATAAAGTAATATTATATGTTGAATAACATAATGGTTTCATACTCGAAAGAAATTTTGAAAATTGCTGCTGCATGCCTGCAAGTTGTAAACGAATTTCGAAATTTTCTAAGTATTCCCAAGCCAGCTCATCGATCCGCCCCTGCCTTGTTTATAAAACGCACAGCCGTCGATAATACGCCCCCTCACAATCAAATCAACGGCCAGAATGATCTTTAAACCCTCAGAGCCCCATCCACGTCATCGATCCGCGCCTAGAACGCATCATTACCATCCCCTGAAACCCCAAAACCAACAGCCACGATTGACCCAACTCCCGCCACAACCCTGCCAACCTCCCTTATAAAAAACCCCCCAAATCATCCTCTGTTTTCACATCCACAAACCAAAATACAGAACAAATCAATACACACACATATCTCTACACAAGAAAGCTTCATTTCAATGGCACGAACCAAACAAACCGCCCGCAAATCAACCGGAGGAAAGGCACCACGAAAGCAGCTAGCAACAAAAGCAGCACGCAAGTCAGCACCTGCCACCGGAGGAGTGAAGAAGCCACACAGATTCAGGCCTGGAACCGTGGCTCTCCGAGAGATCCGCAAGTACCAGAAATCAACAGAGCTTCTCATCAGGAAGCTTCCATTCCAGCGCCTGGTTCGTGAAATAGCGCAGGATTTCAAGACAGACCTGCGTTTTCAGAGCTCAGCTGTTGCGGCGCTCCAGGAGGCAGCAGAGGCTTATCTGGTTGGATTGTTCGAGGACACCAATCTCTGTGCGATTCACGCCAAGAGAGTCACTATTATGCCCAAGGACATTCAGCTCGCCAGGCGTATCCGTGGAGAGCGCGCTTAATTTTATTATGAATTAGTAGGATTTGAAATGTTAGGTTTTGTGATTCCAGTTTAGCTTTTGGTGATGTTGTCCAGTAAGCTCTTGTATTGTAGTCCTGCTAAGATAATCAGTACCTGTAATCTGATGGTGTTAATCTATAAAATGCTATAATTAATTATATTTTGCTCAATTTTCTATGCATCTGCTGGAAACTTGTGTTAAAAACTCTAAATCACTATATATGAAAGTCATCCCCAATTTGGTTGCAGGGTCATCATATATATAAATTAATGATTGTGAATAATGATGTTGTAAAAACATGTTGATTTGAATTATTTTTAAAAATTAAATGGAATTGATAGTATTGGAGATTTGGAGTATCTAATTTAAGAAAATATAAAATACGATAATTTTTTAGACATTTTTATAATTTTGTTTCCGAAAAATTAATATAAAAAATGTAAAATCCCCCCCCCAAACCAACAGTATATTTTTGTAGGAAATTTATACATACACGACGTTCGACCTGTACGTACGAGTAAAATTTTAATTTATATGATGGTTCTGTTCTGCCAAAGCAAACAATTTCAAGTTCAGGACGCATCAATTTAAGCGCCATTTCTCATTGAGCTAAACATAAACACTCTCTCTCTCTCTCTCACACACACACACACACACTAACTCTCTCTCTCTCTCTCACACACACACACACACTAACTCTCTCTCTCTCTCTCACACACACACACACACACTAACTCTCTCTCTCTCTCTCTCTCTCTCTCTCTCTCTCTCTCTCTCTCTCTCTCTCTCTCTTTCACACACACACCACACTCGAGCACGTATCTCTGCAATTCGATTTCGTAAATCGTAAGTTGTTATACACATATTAAACCTGTAAATTGCTTTATGCTTTTCATTTCGTTCCATTCCTGTTCATCAATCAATTGAGCTCTATCCTTTAGATTATCGTTTTGCGTTC
Organism: Apium graveolens; assembly: GCF_009905375.1. Classification (NCBI taxonomy): domain Eukaryota; kingdom Viridiplantae; phylum Streptophyta; class Magnoliopsida; order Apiales; family Apiaceae; genus Apium; species Apium graveolens. The sequence goes on from NC_133653.1 coordinate 55,019,129, forward strand.
GCTTAAATGTAATTATGATATGTTTCAATTAAAATGATCTCAATTTCTGCTTAATTTTGATGTGCATCGAAGCTAAAGTTTAGTAGTTCATACTCGATTTTTCATTGCTTTTCAATTTCGTAAGTTTTAATATGTGTTTGTGTGTATATGTTTGATGTCCTATTTTGCTCTATACACTCCTGCCGCTTCATTTTTGCTCGTCAATCTGTTGATCCTTAATCATCATGTTTTGCGCTTACGAGATTTCGATAATTTCAATTTCTGCCTAATTTTATGTAGATCAAATGTATTTTAATTTTTAGTACTTCTTACTTAGTCTCTTATATATTATGTATGTGTTTATTGTCTGTTATGTTTTATATTCATTATTTCACTCCGTTTTTGTTCATCAATCGAGATTGATCCTGTACCTCATTGTTTGCGGAAATGTGACAGTTATAATATACTAATCTCAGTTTCTGCCTAATTTATGCCATTAAATTTATTTTGGTTGTTTCCTTCAACTGTTATTCTGAGTAAAGTGGCCGCATAATTGTTGCAGATTATCTAGTGTTTTTTCCGAATTTGTTACTCTAGTTTCAGTTTAATATATATTGCTGAAGTTAATCCAATTGAGAGTAACTTAGCTAAGAGTTAGAGATCATTATAATTTATCGATTTGAGGCAACTACCTGATCAGCACTGCAGTTTTATCTTGGTGTCTTTTCAAGTAGTATTCATGTTAGACCTGGGATTTTCCGGAACACTAGTGTATTATCATAATTTAGGTGGAAATTACAATAACAATAAAGAAGTGAAAATCGTAACATATTTGTTGGTTGTTTTGTTATATTGATTCTCTACTTTACGTTGACTATTGAGGGACTCAAAAAGAGGTCCCAATGTTGGCAAACATGCAAACAAATATTTTAGCATTATTGGATGTTGTTTATTTAGTTTCAGACTTATAATTGCTCTATTCTATAGTCTTACATGATTCAAAAAATTTATATGAGTATTGGCTGCGAGGTCTGATTGTTATCGTTGGTTTCTGTAATCGTGACTATCCGGACTTTAAACTGTATACCTCTGTGATGTGCTGACTCATCTCACATAGTTAAGATTTATAGTCTTGTTCTATGTGTTGTATAAGAAAATGAAGTTATACTTTGCAGATGGCAGAAAAGCAAAAGGAATCCTCTTCGAATGCCAAGTCGAAGGAAAAAGCGTCACTTTTAGGTAATTATTGAATAGCTTTAATACATTTTTGTTATGGTCTTCTTTTAAAACATATAAATTTTGTAATAAAAAATGTTTATTTTCAAATGAAATTTATGATAGCTTTAGTGAACTACAAGTCTAGACCTGTATCGACTATCTATATGTATAACATTTTTATTCAGAAGCTGCAATATCACAGCCCAACCATAACAAACGGTTTGATTACATTCTTTATACTTCAGCAGATTTGGATATTGGAAAGGATTTTCTTACTTCATGGAAATCGATGGCTGATGATGATCAAATGGATTTTGACTTTCCCACAGTTGCTAAAGGAAATAAAAAGCCTTTCAAGTTTGACAATATGTAAGCACTTCGTAATTGTTAAGTAGCTGTTGCCAAATTTGATGTAGAGCTATTTCTTTTCTAAAGATGTTACTTTCCACGAAGAAGGTTAGAATGTTTTGATTTTAAAAAGCCAAACTTTCTTGAGGCTTCCTGCTAAAACCTTCTGTAATAATTTGTCATCCTTGATATTTGTCATCCAAACTTTTGTGTTGTTCCTTTACAAATTTCTAGTGATTTGTATGGGAAAGTGGGTTGAATCTGTAACTTATCACTACCTAATAGTACTTTTGGTTTTAGGGACATGGATTTCAAGCTTGATGACGATTTTGGGAAAATATCATCATTCAATGTAGACATTTCAGACCTTGATGTCTCTTCCCCAGTGAAAAAAGCTGGAAAACCAAGTGGGAAGTTTAAAGAATCATCAGCAGAAAAAAAGACTCAAGGGAAATCAGATCGGTCAAACTTCCAGTTTGATTTTGATGCGTATGTATATTGCTCTGGGCCCCTGTGACATAGCTATACCAATGCTTCATGGAAAATGTTATTACTATAATTAGCAAAAATAACGGTTATTACTATCTTTTGTGAGTTTTTGATTGGTTCTTCTCGATTGCTGTTCTGATTAATCCAATGAACTCAGGTTTGACGATTTTAATTTCGAGCCAAGCTTAGGCAAGATAGCTAAGAAAACTAATGCAAACCAAGATGCAGAACATTCTCCAAGCCTAAGTGGGAGTCTAGGATTTGGGACCCACCTTAAAGAAACTATTGGAGCATCTGAGGGGGGTGGCACTTCGAAGTTTGATAGCCAACTTGGCGGAAAACCGAATTCCTTGAGTAAGGAGAAGTCACATCCATCGTTGACAAATGTGCATTTGCCTTCAAAATCAGAAATCACCAAAGATCAAGCTAGTAACCTGGGGGCAACAACTTCACCACAGGGACCAATTTCCGGAAGCACAGAAGAAACAGACCAAGAAATTTTCCCAAAAGAGGGAAATACTCAGCAAGAACCATATAAGGAAATTTGTCAGAATTCATCTCCTCTGTCTGTATCTGAGAACTCTTCAAACCAGATTGCTTGTAATTCAACAGAAGAAGTTGATTGTTCAGCTAGAAAGGAAAGTACAAACACAGACGGTGAACAAAGTATATCTGGTGAAAAAACTGGTTTCGGCTTCAACTGTGAGAATTTACACTTAGATAAAGTGCCAGTAGATATAGCATGCTCACTGAGCAATGATGGCGAAAATAGCCAGTGTTCAGGTGAAAATCCTGTTCGTATAGACAACAATGATGATGCTGAACCAGCTGAAGGTGGTACACAGTTTGAACAAACCTCCGCAACAACTGCGACAAAGGAAATGCTCCATGAAATAGAGACTGATGGGGAAACTGTGGATGTGACTTCTGAGCTTGTTACACCGTCGAATACAATGGAAACAATTATGTAAGAGTACTGATCTTTTTTAGTTGGATGAACTACTAATTTTGATCTTAGGATAGTACAACATACTAACATAGTATATAACAAAATTTTGTACTTAAGCATCTCTGAATGATTGTTCTGTTAAAAACCTAAGCCATACTGAAATGACTGTTTGACTGACTCTTAAAATTTTCTGGACAATCATTATATATACAGTTCCCTGACTGTTGGTTTTGTATGCTAAGATAAAGTGCCTTGCCATGATGTGTGTTTTGTTGATGCAGTGAAACCACAGGTGATAAGAAATTTCCAGGCTCGAAACGGGTAACAAATGTTATCAGGTCAAAATATTTCAAGGGATCAGATGAAGAAAAGTTGCAGCAATCATCAGTATCTCAGATAAAAGCTGCAGCCTTTGATAGCAAAAGAATGGAGATATCCCAATTAAGTCCTGCAGATGAAGGGTAAGCGTCTAAGCGATACTGAAGTCATGGAATAATTTAACAATTATTGCATAATATACGACCAGTATAATTTTGAGCACAAAATTTGACACAAAGATGCAGAAATCGGGTGATTTCCATATGCTAGTCTGGTAGGCACAGTCGTCAACTTTATTTGTAAAAATTCAAAATTTATGCATATATATTTGTTCATTTTATGCAGTGCAACAATGGGTGATAAAACAATTCCTATCAAGGAAAGTTTACCCCTCATCATGTCGGAGAGTTTTGAGGGATTAGATGAAACTAGATCTCAACTGCAGCAGGTATCATTTTCCGAGGTGAAAGTTGGAACTATCAGTTGCCAAAAGATCACCATTCCACAACAAACTACTGCAATTGAAAAGTAAGGCATGATTACAGGGTACTAGTAAACCAAGTAATTATATTTGACAAGACAATAAGTATAAATATCAACAGGAAACCTGAAAAGAAATATGCACAAACTGAGAGCAAATTGGGTGCTCTACCAAGGCTAAGTGCAATTCCTAGAGAGCAAGCAAATGGCGACTCAGTTGAGATAAAAAGTCAAAAGAGCCTTCACAATCTGATTAGCAATAGGTCAGGTTTCACACTATGTGTTTAACTTCCAGTCCAACCAATTTATTTTATACTGCTCATATCGAGGTCAGAAAATCTCTGAATAATACATACTTTCTAAAGGTTTTCTAACTGGTTTTACGATATTTCTCACAGGGGAAGCTTAAATTCTAATGACACCAGGACAATTTTGACTGATACATCAAGGCTTCAAGATATGCATGTGGCCAAAGGGGGACCAGTTCCGAATGGAAGTGAATTTGAAGACCATTATAAGTCCAGGTCAAGTATTCATACTTGGAATTTTGTCTTCACATACGATTTTGAACAGATAATAATTCATCAAACTCATGCAATTAAGATACAAAACTTAAATTTGAAGAATCTTAGTAAAAGTTGATGCATAATTTCCATATCAATCAAATTAGCCAGTTTTAATAGACAATACAACTGATGCCAATTTCAACAGGAAGCTTGTCAGCAAAATTGTAGAAACTGGGAGAAAATCAGCAATTCTTTCTAAGGCAATTTCGAAAGAGCAAATTGAAGGGGGCTCAGTTCAGATAAGAAGTCATGGAAACTCCAAAGATCTTACTATTAATGGGTCAGTCTTCATATACTTACTCACGGGATCACAAAATATACTTGTATTTTAAGTAAGGGTTCTAACCGGATTTTCGTGGCATTAAAAACAGGGGAGGATACATTTTGGATAACAGCGGCAGAACTTTGAATGGCACATCAAGGGTACATGAAAGGGACACTGCAAAAGAGAAACCTGTATTGCCTGGAAGTGGAAAGAATGTAAAGAATCTCAGTATTTCCAGGTGAAGTATCTATACTTAGTTTTCTTTTTACCCTTTCTTCTTAGGTCATTCAGCAATTGGTCCAATTACATTAGTTCAGTAAAGTTAGAAGAAGTCCTCGACATATCTTAATTTAGATATTGATTTAAAGAGAAACTGTCTCCGTGAATGTAAGATTCTGTTGCAGACAGCCCTTATCGTGATATTTTTAAATAATGCTTTCATTTATGAGCTGAACTCCCACACTTTAACACTTTGCTATTAAATTCTGTAGTAATCTTTATAATTCAGCCATTAACTGCATATGTTTTTTATTCAAGAAGAAAAATGTACATCTCTTGTAAGCTTTGACGTTTCAAACTTTGCAGCTTGCATGTCGGAACTTCCAGTTCAAATGAGCAGACAAATGCACCAGCTTCGCTGCTTGGCCTTAATCCTAAACTTCCACCTTCAGGCATGAAATCTCTACAGAACGATATTATTTCTTCTGACAACCATAAAGGGCACGACCTTAAAGAAGGCATTAGGACATCTGTACTTCCTAAGCTAAATAATTTGAGGTATTATATTAATCATAACATTGTCTCGAATGACCTTACTAATGAAAATTCCAGTGTTAGTCTTTTTAATGACAACTTCTACGGATACAGGAGTAGAGAAACAGTTCGTTCTCCATCAAACTCGAGATTGCAGAAGGATACCAGATTGTTGACCAACTCAAGACAACATGCGGACTTGAAAGAAAACGCAGGACCTAGAATGGTGCATCTTGCAGATAAGAGGGAAAAATCATCATCTAGCCCAACATTGAAGAGGAAAAAGACTGAGGTATTGGCATTACATCAGTCCCCACCTCCAGATTCTCCCACCAGAAAAAAGAATTGAAATGAAACTGAAAGGAAAAAACATTAATCTGGATTTTTTATCTGGATTTTTTTTATAGCAATAGAAAAAAATAGCGTTATTTTAATAGAAAATGGATTCTGACATGCAGGACTCCAGTGAAAATATGCTTATGCTGAAACCAACAAAACGTCCGTTAAAAGCACCTAGCGGAAGCAGGTCCCAATATATGATCATTTATCTCGTCATTGAACGAACTTGTAATTCAGAATGTTCCTACTCTTATTATACATGCTAATCATTTCTCTATGCAGAGATGTTAGAGATTCGTGGGAAAATCTGGTTGACAAGGAGAATATTTGTACTGGAAATATAAAGAATAGTCTTAATGAATCCCTGAGTTCATGTCTACATATTCCTCAGAAAGTAGATATGAAAGAACAAGAAACTCCTCTAGAAATAGACAATGACATCAATGTCGAGAGAGCCCAAGCATGTGCAAAGGAGCTTAATGATGTAAGCACGAGTTATATTTACCCTCTCAATTGGAACTTTCCATTCTTCGTTTTTTTATATTTAACCAATTTTTAGCCAAGATAGAACCCTGTAAGGCAGTAACATCCTAATTATGTTCATACTCTGAGTAATATATGTTAATATATAAAATCGAATTTTTATTACCCAATTACACGACATGCCTCGAAATTGCACCAACAGTTAACACGAGCGTGTATCGTATCACAGCTTTTCCTGCTGTAAGGAAAGTGTAGACATCAATCTAGGTTCAGAAGGAGTTGGAAGAGCATAATAACTCTCCTTTGTCTTAGTGTGCACAGCTATATGAATATAAATGTGATGACCTAAATCGAGCAAGTTCATACTTAAGGACATATAGATTATAGAAACATGTAAACCTCTGACTTAAATTTAGAGGTGCAGCTTTGGCGCTTTCTTAGGTTCACAAACTTAATCTTTATATGATTTTTTGTCCCCATATTGTTCTATAATGTTACCCAACTAAAAATTAAAAATCCCATTTATACTAGCAACATTTTTTGTATTCATTCTAGTCCATGATGATACCCAATTAAGAATTTTAAGTTCCCTATTATCCTAGCAACATATTTTAGGCATCCATAAATCTTTATTGTGAGTTTGTCTTGTTAGTACGATCATAAGTCATTTTTCTTGAAATCCCTTGACAGAGAGGATACAAAATAGAACCTAAAAAGTTGATAATTAAAATGTTGTTTCTGCAGTTGGCTAATATGCTGAAAAAGAAACATGACGAAGCAAAGGAGATTTTAGTTCGAGCTGTTGTCAACAATAATAAACTGCTGATGCTGAACCACCCTATGGCTATCCACGAGGAAAAGATATCCTCTCAAGTCTCAATCATTTCATTATATCCGTGTTTCTAACATTTCTTATCGTAATTGAATTTGTGACTTAAAAATGAAATCTGGATATTCCTTAACGACTGCATACATTCGCTTGATCGAGAAATTTGCTGCCTTATTGTTGTCCAAGTAGGCTTCTCATCTAGAAGGTGTCAGCTAGGAAATCACTTGTCATATAAGGTATTTATGCTACCTCTATATTACTGTCACACCCATAAGCACGGAAATAATAGCAAATAATACTCTGTGTTCATATTTGCATAATAGTAATTTTCTCTGATTCTCTATAGGTTTCTTATCACTGATATGTTATTCTTTGTACATTTCAGGATAGCTATTTCCTTTTACATCTGCACTATCTAAACCATGAGGTATCGTTGTTTCTCCAATCACTTTCAAGCACTTACTTGTACATGGCAGGCAAGGAAGTTGAAATACCAAGTCTTTTCAATTCTAACACTTGCCGCCTTCTTCTCAATAGAGTATAAAAATTATTTTGTGCTCATCTGTGTCTCAATGTCTGAACTGACTGCTGTTTGGTGCAAGGAAATAGTATTGGCTAAATATATTGCATGTGCACTTTGTTGTACATTTTGCCCTAACAGAGATATTGTCAAATTGTTGAAACGCTCCGACCCTCTATTTTAGTAAATACAAGATGAGTGCTAAGCTTAACACATGACTTCTACATAGGAAGCACATACAATAAAAGATGCCTAAACTATCTTACGACTGTAATGAAACTTTTCAAGTTCCCCTGTTGCTTCTACTATTGAACATAAGTCATGTATCATTATTCCAATATGATGTTAGTTTAATTGGACGCAAACCAAAAGCAGACACGCAATATATGGGAAACCTCGACAGGGAACCTCTACGGTCCTTGTGCAGGCCCAGAGGCCCAAAAACAGTACAAATTCCAAACTCTGAAATAGAATTTGAATTGTACTGCACCAAAACCAAATCTTACATTAGCCTGTAAAACAAAGCCTGCTCAGACCATATAGTCTATACATAATAGAGAAGGCACATTTAGTATGCCAAGAGTTCCCTCCTCTCTGTATTTATAAGTCGATACCCATTATTTCTTAACAAAGCAAGCTTCCTCCTATCTCAAGAATCTCGAACCAAAAATATGAAAGAAAAACGAAAATCATTCAGCATGCCAGTTCTCACAGGTCATATATGTAGTTCAAACACCCTGTTTTGGGAGCAAATCACAGATATTTAAAACTGATAACTGCATTAACATTTTTTGAAGGTTGAATGAACACCAGTTCACTAATTTTTACATAGGTCTTTTACATTAATTTTTTGTTTTGTGATATTTACACTGTTGGATTTGGGATAGGTGAAAACAGAAACAGCTAATTACTTCTTGTAATGTGTCATCGCCTGTTGAAAATTGAGAATCATGCTTAATCGATGTGTTCTCTGTAGTCATGAACTAGTGCTTTCTGAAAACTGATTGACCTCATTTACTCTCCTGTGCTGTTATTGTACAATTTTTATAATAGTGACTGGACATTGTAGCTGATCAATTAATGCTTATGTAGAAAAGAGTATGGGGAAATAGTTTACTTGAATCGTAAGAGAATTACATTTGATCATACTTGTGTTACTTGTAACTTATAAGACATCTCTAAATAATGAGGAAAATATAGATTGCTAACCTCATAACTCATGTAACACGCATAACTAAAGATTTCTCTCCACAGAAATTCATGCAGTTAGGCTGTTGGTTTTGTGCTCATAACTCATGTAACACTATATAATTAAAGATTTGGCTCCAGAGATATTCATGCAGTTAGGCTGTTGTGCTATATGTTTGGTTATGCTTTGCCTTGGATAATTTTGTCGGTGCTATTATTGTGCGGGAAACATGACTTGTATGTACATGTGGATTTCGATCTGTTAGTTATTGCTGAATGTAACTCAGAGAAATATTTAGGTAGCTTCTTCATCATGAAGATTTATGACCACTTGGTTACTTTTAGTTTTTGAATGAATTATGATATCTGAATTAAGCTCATAAAACCAGAGCAACTTTAGTCTTTCAATCTGGAAATCTTCTGAATCTACAAACAAAGTTGAGTTCACTGAAAATTAGTAATGGCTGATGACCTATCCCTTAATCCCTGTAATGGTATCCTTAATAGAAGTCTTTTTCTTTAATGGTAAGGTGAGAGGCCTTCGAGATTTAGTTGCAGTGGATTTTATTACAAAATTCGATTAAATTTCCTAGTACCAATTTTTAAATTTTATTAGGACTGTGGATGGAGCTCTCATTTATCTTAATAGGCAGCACTCTGGCCGGCCATTGTTTTAAGTGGATTCTTCCTAAGATACGTGAGAACGTAAAGGGCAGTAGAAAAGAGTCTGGAGAACACGAATGCAAACAATGAACTTGGGAGTACGAGAAAGAGCATAAGACGTAAGATGTGGTAGGAGTCTATAAAGAAGCCAAACTAGGTGTGACAAATCTGAAACCTCATGAGCAAATAACAAACATTTATAGTGGAAATTCTTGCTTGGCCAGGTTATAATTTTCTTTTAATCTGACATGTCAAGCCACACAGATATTTGTCTTATTAACACTAAAAGACAGAGTATTTTGTGGAAGAAATTAAAGTATAGATACACTCTTATAGAATGGGAGAGTTTCTATTAGGCTAGGACTGCAAGATTCGCTTTGTCCTGGATTGGTTGTTTCTTGTTGTCAACTGAGTTGCAAAGCAGTAACTATCTTCCTCCATCCCAAATTAGTGTCTCATTTAATTTTTAGGCGTATTTCATTTTAAGGTGACTTGACCCTATACATCTTTTGATTATTTTTAATTTTTTTTTGTGAATAAAAATTAAATCTTATTTTTTTTTGTAAATAAAAATTAAATCTTAAACTTTTATTCACAACTTTTAAAAAAATAATTAACAGAGTTATGCGGTCAAAACACCTTAAATTATGTGCAAAAGTTTAATGAGATAACTAATTTACGATGGAGGGAGTACGAGGCAATCAGGATTCTGGACAATATTACTGGCACCCACTTTGGTATTAATTAATGAATTAAGTTGTACCTATAATGTTCTATAAATAGCTGAATTTCCCAGTCTTAGTCATTAGCAGGCCAAACACAATCTTACAAAAGCAATATGAGGAACATGAATAACTTGATATTCCAGGTCTGCCTGTTATTGCTCTTGATTATATTTTCAGGGTTCGAATCCCGCCCTATTAGGCCATCTACCCAAAGAAAGAACCTTACTGCTCCATTTCAAGTAATGTTTAAGACCTCTTTGGAAGCAAGCAAAAATCAACGTTATCCCCAGAGATCAGCCCCAGGCGGACCTGACCCTCAACATCATTAGTAGTAAGAAATTTAAGCAGCCAAAGATTTTTGTTAATCTCAGGGCAGAGTGGTGAGGAGCAACAAATGCGGTTTAGCTATTTTATGTATATGTTAATGGCGAGGGGTAACACGTGCGGTGTACCTATTCTTATGTTTACGTTAAGTATTTTGTACACTTTAGTAATAGTTTTGGTTATACAAAAAGTTTTGTGTAACTATCATAAATTTATATATACTAGTTCTCGAATGTCGTCCTACATTACTTGTTTCTCCGCATTAATGTGCTATATCTTTAGGTTTCGAAAGGACAACAAGATTTATATTATAGTTAGATGCTCGTAAGATAATTGTTACCGTGAGCGAGAATCCAAGGAGTCTCAGCTATACCTTATATTCCCTTTGTTTCATTTTATCTGTCACTTGACTTTTTTGCACACATGTCAAGATGTATTGATCGCATAGTAAAAATTATTATTTTTAAAATTTTTTTTTTATAAATAAAAGTTTAAGTTATATATTTTTATTCAGGAAAATAAAATTTTAAAAATTATTATTTTAACTGCGTTCAAAGCACCTAGAAATGAGTGCAGAAAAGTCAAGTGACTATTAAAATGAAACAGAGGGATTAATGATATAAAATGGCCTTTTCTACAGTGCAACATAAAGCTTTCCCGCTTTAGTCCAATTTTTTTTCCGAAAGAAATACTTTTAGCATCATTATAAATAAGATAATAAAATATTAAATAGACTTTCCGACCATGATCATGTTATGTCATCAAAGTTAGCTTTTCATTTGTGCAGATATGTATTACTTATCCACTCTATCTGATGAAGAGCAAGTTGTAGATGTCCAGTTTTTTACTGCTCCCTGAAATCAAATGTCTTAAAATTTTAATAAGATTTGACAATTTTTATAATAAGATTTGGAAGTTGTGAAAATGATGAAAATTTATTTGTGTAGGATAGTGGAACAGAGTTACAGTAAGGTAATATGATATTCCAGCTTCATTTCGAATGAGACTGCTCCAAAGCAGACAGTTAAATATAAACAGGTCTGCATTTTTCCTTGGCAACAGAAGCATTTGCCAGTGTTGATCATACTATAATTTAGTGAATGAACGGTGAAAACGAGAGATAAATGATATTGTAAGTGATCCTCTGTAACTCCATGCGCAAGCAGAAAACTTTGTAATGTTTCTAGCTAGGTTATAAAATTTACAAGGCATATTCAGTACAAACCAAGTAGAAGATTCAGTTCATAAGTTTATAGTGCTGTACAACTCGTTGGCTTCTTGCTATGTTAAGCTTATCTTATCCATTGTAAAGTAAACTTTGATTCCACATGTAGAGAGCAGCTGAATTGGCCATCTATCAGCAACAAGCTGCTTGACCAATACATTTTCAGCTTTGCATCATCAAGACTATAAGTTTGTCATCTTATCGGTTCTGATTGCTAGGCACTCCCTTGTGATTGTCTTGTCGGAAAGCATGCTTCTAAAACCTTACATAACTCATTAAATTAGTGTCAACATTTGTATATGACACATCATTCTGTATGATTAGTGCTACAAGTTTGAACTAGTTAAAGATTGGGATAAAACTCAAATTCCTTATCCAGCCCCCTTATTTCGTATTTTTACTTTTGTGATTAATTTTGTTAATGTGGGTCAAATTATAAACGCTGTATACATGTTAATAGCGATCTTTCAAAATTGTTTTTCATATAGTATATATATGTTTAGAACACATTAATCGTATATAGTTTGAAAATTTTCAAAAGCTAATAATAACAATGTTTGCCACTAGTTTCAGATACAGATTAGTTTCCTTGGTAAATAGTTTACGGTTAACTACATTTAGAAATTCAACCATTCCATGTACCTGATGAAGTACTTGATTAGCATGAGCGCAGTTGAAACTTAAAAGCAGATAAGGTCGTGATTCATTATGAAATTGAAGAATCAAACTAAACAGATAAGATGAACATGCTCGCATAACTCCATTTATGTTAAACAAAGTCATATGTAAACTCTATTGGATAATTCAAGTTGTTAAAACTTATCCCATAAGCTCCTGATTTTGATTTGGCCTCAACTTCAAAATTGTTTAGAATATATATATGTAGGCCCTCTTTTATAAAATTTCATCAAATACGTTACTAATGTAGAATAATAATTATATTTAAATATAATAAAATATTTAATAATTGAAATTTCAAAAAAAATGATTTTAAATTTGATTCTACTGTAAAATAATTTGAGATAAGTGTGATTTTACCAGTGTTCTAAAAATCGGTCTAAGCGGCCGCCTAGGCGGTGGTAAAACGCCCCGACTCGGACCTAGTCGGTGATTTAAGCGTTTTTTCAAAAAATCGGGTCAAAATCGGGATTAGGCGGGCTAGGCGGTCAAAAATCGGTTCTAGGCGGTCTAGGCGGAAAATAATTAAAAAAAATATTTTTTTTACCTTTTAATAATTTAATTCATTAATTTCATAATTTCACACAATATCATGTCAATTTCTAATATAAAGTATTGGTAATAACTAACAAATAATCAAATATATTTACTTTCTCACTTAAAATATAAAATTAACATATTATAATTAATTTAAAAGTGTGAATTAAAATATAGTTAATATTGTAAACTCAATAATTAGTACATAACGCATGTCAAATGTGTAGATATTGTTTAATATCATTCTAATTTCTTTTTTCAAACAAATATTTGACATATTGATCATTATATAATTATAAAAATTAAAAATAATATTTATATTCTTCCGATTAATGTTCCGATTAATCGGTCCGATTAATCTCCAACTTGCCGATTAATCTCTCGAAGGTACCCTCACCGCCCTAGCACGCCTAGCGATTTCTGGAACACTGGATTTTACTGTGATTCTACTACAGAATTACTTTAAACTATTTCATCGAATTTTAATAATTTTTTAAATAAAAACAAGTGCAACTTTTTTTTAATATGGTAATAAAAATTTATAATTATATATGATGAAAAATAAAAAAAATTATATATTTACATTTTTTAAATAATAGTTCTCTACGGGCCTCTTAGATCTAAGTGAGCCCTTCATGGATTACCACCCTATATATGTATTTTTTTTTTAGTTTTTATATTTATCTAATTGAATACTTCTTGAAAATTATTAATTTGGTCCTAAATTATTATTAGATGCTATTGCTGAACATATAAAATTTAATCTTAAGAGTTACTAAAAGATTGTTAAAATTTAAATTTTGGTACTTGCACAAAAAGAAACAGCTATAAAAAACCTACAAGATATATCAGTGCCAAATTTCTTATTAAAATATACTAGTTGGTACACGGGTCCAAAATTAAAAATAATAGTATCACATTATTATTTGCATAAAACTGAAATTCATAATCCGTGCAAAATACAAATCTAAATATAATATATAAAATGCTATTAAAACATGTAGTTAAAAAATCGAAGTTAAATATAGCTGTAAAATTTAACGGTATAGTTCTTGTTATGCATGCACCTAATTACCTACTTATATAAATATGACATGTTAACTTACTAATTCAATTATTTTAAAGTAAACCGACACTTGGATGTTTAACAACAAATAAAAATCGAAGGAAAATAAATTTTATAGAGAGTAGAAGTTAATTTTTGTCAATTAAGATTTTATTACATAAAAATAGTTGTATATTTTTTTTAGTTAGTACCAAGATTTGGGACGCTTATTAGTATAGATAGTTGATAACCCGTGCGAAATACGGGCCCGAGACTAAATATATCGAATTAATATTTGTAGAGAGTTATTCATAATCCGTGCGAAACACGAATTAAAATTAATATATTAATATCAAATATTAAATTGTTATTTGCAAAAAATAGTTATGTAGTCAAAAAGAATCGAATCACTTATGAAATTTTCCATTATACTTTTAGTTTTGCATTGTTTTACTTGATATAGAAATCTAACATATTAGTTTTATTTTTGTAAAACGAATTGTATCTCTATCTTATGAACCAAATATATGTTCTTTAGATAATTTAATATTAATTACTATAATTTGATAATTATCTTATAATTAGCCTTTTCAATTTAGTTTATTTAATATTACTTAATTATTGATAAAAATTAATTTAAAAATTAAAAGTAAATAGATGTTATTAAACTTATTTTAATATATTACTTAATACAATCTAAATATAGCCATAAATCTGTTATTGTTAAAATATATTTTTTAATTTAAAGTAAATAAACGCTGTGATGGACAGTAGTTAAATAAATAATTTTCAGTTTAAAAGTTAATAAATGTTACCAAATTCATTTGCTATTACTTAATTATTTTTAAAATAATGCTATAGAAAATAAAGTTTACAGAAAATAGAAGTCAATTTGGTGTTAATAGTTTAGTTTAAAGTTAGTAGTTTTTCAAAATAAAAGTATATATATGTTATTTTACTTAATTTAACGTAACTTAATAAATTTTTAATATAATTTATAAATAAATAAAGTTTACAAAGAATATAAATCAATTCGTATTAGTAGTTCACCTAGTAATTTGTTGTTTATCTAAAATTAAAAATAAATATAAGTTATTTTACTTAATTTAACATAATTTAATAAATTTTTAATATAATTTATAAATAATTAAAAAAATATTTTTATTTTATGAACTAAATAGATGATTGGATGAATACTAACTAAAAAAAATAAAATTTACAAAAAATAGAAGTCGATTTATGTTAAAAATAAATAGAGAATAGAAGTTAACTTATGAAAGTACCAAAATTTGGTATGTTAATATTTTAATACTTTTAGCACAAAATTATACATGTTTTCACTTATTAATAAATAAAGAGTATAGATCTTCGTGACCGCAAAAGGATGCATAAAATTGTTTATGCAAAGAAGTTGATCTGAACTTTTTTTTTGAGAGAAGTTGATCTGAACTTTGTAAACGAGGTTGCCTCCTCGAATGTTGAAAAGCTCCCTCTGATATTACTAAAATACAACAATACTATTCCAGAAATTAGGATTCTAAAGAAAATAGTTATTTAAGTTTCTCCATTCTCTAAATATTCTCAAATATGAAAAATGGATTTTGCAGCTGTTATTCCTAGAAGACTAACAATGAGATTTACAGAAGGGGGGTTGAATGTAAATCTCAAAACTTTTTCAAGTTTTGAGCAGTTTATAAAGTTGTGTGTTCAAGAAGAACAAGTGTGTGAATTGCTTTAAGCTAATACAGACAGATATATATTCAAGCACAAATGTAAAGAACACAACAGACCTTAAAAACTTTTCTGGTGGATTTGTTGTTCCACCAGAGATGGTATATTAGAAAATCTGTGTTCAACAATGTTGATCACAGCTGCATCCTAGTACAAACTAGATGAATTTTCTCTCAAGATATTTCTTAACAGCTCTGGAAAAATCTCTCTAATTACTAGCTTCTTCTTGGTTCATATATATTACCAAGTGTACAAGTGAAAAACAATATAAAATTACAATAGTAAAATAAGTTCTTCACTTGCTTCTTTTCCTGTTCACTCAAGTACTTTGTTGACTATTGCAACTTTGTACAAAAGAAGAACGGCTGCTTTTTCTGTTGATCCTGAAATTCGGCTACCACATCTCAGTTTTCTCTGTCAACCCACGTGCCTCTGCTTGTAGGTACAACTACCACTTATCAACGGCTGATTAGCAGAACATCCGTTGAAGCTTTCATCCGTTGATGACTTCATCCGTTGAAGGATGTTATCCGTTGAAGCTTTCATCCGTTGATGCTCTCATCCGTTGAAGGATGTTATCCGTTGAAGCTTTCATCCGTTGATGCTCTCATCCGTTGAAGGATGTTATCCGTTGAAGCTTTCATCCGTTGATGCTCTCATCCGTTGAAGGATGTTATCCGTTGAAGCTTTAGAGACATCCGTTGAAGCTTAGCTTCTCATCCGTTGAAGGTCTTTTAAGTCATCCGTTGATACCACTTCATTTATACAAAATTACAAGGCATGAAATATTTACAATTGGCCTTCCTATCTGCATATCATCTAGTAGTCAACATGACTCATAGTTTCTCTCAACTTCTAAGAATTACAATTTTAAATACAGAGACTGAAATATGCTACAATACTAGACTTATTTCTAAGTAAAGCTACACCATCAACGGATAGCCAAAGTGGTCTTATCCGTTGAGGCTACAGACACTAAATTTCTACTTAAGTGTTTTGTTAAACATATCATCAAACTAATGCACATATATTCCTAACAATCTCCCCCTATTTATGTCTATAAGAACTGTAGGCATAAATTCAGAGTTAACTTGATGATAACAAAACACTTAACAAATATTTGAATTGAAACTAAGTAGAAATATAAAAAGTGCTGCAAAAGTGTATGTACTAGGAGGTAATTGAAGATTTACAGTATTTCCAAGGGTGCTCCTCTAGCCTGAGCAAAACATCATTTTCTTCTTTGTTCCCTGGTTTTCTTTCCTAGCCCTTTGTCATTTCCCTCAATTTGGAGTTGGAGTTTTCTGAAGAATTCAGCTTCATCTTCATCACTGATATCCAACTTAGATTGCATTTCCTTGAGAGTTTCATTGCTGGCAATCTTGAGTTGGTCTTCAAGTCTGAAAAATCTTCTGACTCCTCTGTCATCTCTAAATTCCATCAACCAATGAGGTGATTTGTGAATTTTAGTTCCCCTTTCTTGTATGAGTAAGGTTCTGGGCAAAGCATTTGGTTCCCTCCAAGTCTTCCTTATGTTGGCAATCTTGTTGAGAATTTCAGTCTTGGCTGTTCTGGTAAAGCCAGAATCCTTTTTGATGGCTGAAAAGACTCTGATCAAGGTAGAGTAGCCTTCATTTAGAATCCTGTGGAGAGGCCATGTTCTTTCCCCAGCTCCTTTATATCTGAACACTAATCTTTCTGGTAACTGTCTGTAGGCAGCTATTCCCCTTACATCCTCCAGCTCATCCAGATAGAGTTCAATGTCTGAAATTTCTTTTATGTCACAGATGTGAACATAATCATCTTTAGAAATGGGTGACTTAGGTTTAGGTTTTTGTTTTTGAGTGAATTTCTTAGAGGTTGTGGGAGGTGTAGATTTTGGTTTTCTTTTCTGTTTCTTTGGTGGTGGAAGAGTGGTTAGAAAGGTAGGCAATGTGATGTTGTCCCAATCAATAGGTTCCTCTTTTGGAATGATTGGTTCACCATGGATATTTATAGAGGGATCAGTAACAAAAGGTTCAGGTATGGAAGGTAGTGGTTTAGATGTAGATTTGGTATCTTCAGGGTTATCTTCACTCCTTCTGTGTGCCTTGGCCTTTCTTCTGTTTCCCTTCTGCCATTCCTCTCTTTCCTCCATATTTTCACCAAATATGCTCCCAAGAACCTCATCTAAGTTAGCAATCTTTTCTTCACCCCTGACTTCAATTCCTTTCATTTCTTCAACTTGGCTTGACTTTAGCTGTTTTTCAAGCTTTGCTTGTGCTCTTTTGTCAGCCTTTAATTGCTTGGCTTCTTCTTTCTTAGCTATTGAGAATTTGGGATGTCCTTGCATCACACATATGCTCTTTCCCTCTCTAATGATAATAGCTCTATTTCTCCTTACAGCCTCATCCATGGACTTTTTGAGATAGGCAATACTCCTGCCTAAGATCTTGTTCTCATCATCTTTTGAAGGAGGAAAGTCCACTTCTTTTAAAGGATTCTTTGTTGAGTCCTTATTGGATCTTTCATTGGGCTTGAGGATTATAGCTTGTAGCTCTTTGGAAGAAGCTTCTCCATCCTTAAGACTCCCTACTGGCATGAGCTCCATGTTGATTGGTTCAATCTTTGTGCTAAATTTCACAGATGTTGATTTGTTTTGTGTAGAACCAAACACCAATTGCAACCTTTCATCAATTCTCCTCCATTGTTCTTTCATTTGTATTTCAGCTGCTGCTAGCTGAATCAAATCAATTCCATCAGATTTTCCCTTGATTTGAATGATTGGAGAGGTAGTGATGGCAGGAACTAGCACTTTAGATATCTGAATCTTTGTAGAGGGCTCTCCTTCCCCTTCCCTGTTATTCTCCCCCTTTTTGTTATCATCAAGGAGAGGGGTCAAGCCTTGTGCTTTTGCCAGCTGCATTAGGAGATTGGTTTGAGATTGTTGGTTGAGAAGAAGGGTGGCCACAGAATCTTCAATTCCTTGAACTCTGTCTTCCAACTTGGCCAGCCTTTGTTCAGTAACTGATTCCTTTTTCAATCTCGAAACCAAGTCCTGCAAAGTACCATAGGGCATGACTGAATCCAATTTTTCTGAAGTGAAGGATTTCAAGTCAGCAATATCTTTCCTGAGATCATTTAGACTCATATCTTGCTTTACTTTCTGCAACTTCATGAGATGCAGTGAGTCCAGGTGAGCTTGGAGGATAGCCTTGATATTTGCATTTGAAGTGTTCTGAATGGCCTGTTGAATAGTGATGATTTGTTTGACCAGGTGGACATTGAATTCACCTGTTCTATGCTCCTTAGTCAGGGCCCATTCAGGTAGATTAGAAATGGAACTAGGGTCTTCATCTCCCCCTATGTTCATGCTTCCATCAGAAGAAATAGAGTCATCATCATCAGAATTTACTCCAAATTCCTCAGATGGCTCACCAGCTGTAGAAGGCATCCTGTTAATAGCAGCTTTATCCCTTTGAAGAGATTCTGTTGAGTGCACTAGATGTAGTGTCCTCTCTGCCTCCTCATTGCCCTGAGCAGCCAACAGTTGATAGGCTGTCACAGGATGAGTAAAAGTGTCAGCATCCAAGGAAATGTTATCAATTACAGCTTTGTAATGTTGCTGAAATTGTCTTTCCTTTTCAGCATCATCCACAATCATTGACTCATGAGCAATGGCTGGTTCCACCCTTGTATCAACTGTACCTGCTTTTCTCTCTTTTTCTCTATGTTCTTGCATCAGGGGCTCCCCCTGGCTCACACATCTCACTCCCTCACCTTCACCTTCTAAGGTGGTACTCCACTCACTGACTTTTGCCATGCTGGAAGAAATAGCATGCATTTTTGTGCTCTCAATCTCTCCTTTTGCCTGGGAGCAACCCAGCCTCTCACTCAAATTTTCACTCCCTGCCCTCAATCCTAAAAGTGATTGCACAGTATTCATGTCTTCTACACTTGGAATCATTTCAGTTGTTTGTGTAGAGACTATCAACGGATGTGGAATATCCGTTGAAGTTGAAACTGTTGTTATCAACGGATAACTGCTGTTAAGCTTATCCGTTGAAGAGCAACCACTTGTCAACGGATGAGTGATATCCATTGAAGAAGGAAAAGAAGATGAAATTGAAAGTGATATAACTGTTGAATCTGTATAGATTGATTTGATATGTGTTGATACAGATCCTTCAATTATATCTGAAAGAATTTGCGGGTGATCCAACAAATCATCTAAAAGATGATGATCACCTGTATTTGAGTGGGGCTCCTCCCTGAGTTGTAAAGAGGGAGAATCAGGAATTGATGGGAATAGCATATCCACATCCAGAGATGGTGAAGAAGCATTTGGTGATTGATGTGTAGTTATTGTGAGAGAATGGGGCTGTGACTCCACATTTATTGGAGTCACATCAAACTGAGTTTGAGAAGGCACAGAGACAGATGGATGTTTCTGTGCAGTGTGTGCACCCTGTGTAGAAGATTGGGTTCTAGCCTTCTTTCTTCTAATAAAGGCTTTTGTAGGTGAGTGTTTGGCTTTAGTGTCCCTCCCTCTTTTGTTCTGTGTTCCTGGATGGGAACTCTTTTCAATAGTAACATCCTTTTGGGAGGATGCTACTAGGGATGTGCTAGAGACCTTTTCAACCACCACAGCTTTTTGAGAAACTGGGGCTTGGCTAGCTTGGGAAGCACTCAACTCTCCTTCCTTATCCTGGGGGTTTCTTTGATGTTCACCCCTCCCCTCACCACTCACACCCTGATCACTTCCCTCAGGGTTAATGGTTGTTGTTACAACTGTTGTCTTTTGAGAAACAACAGAGGTGGTTTTCTTTGTCTTGGATTTTGAAAGTTTGGATTTGGTGACTTTGGTAGAAATCTGTTGGGGCATTGACACAGATTTCATGGCCACACTAGAAGATAAAGAAATAGAGGGGTTGGAAGAAGTAGGAGTTGTAGAAGCAATTACCTCACCTACCTGGGGTGCATTCATGATTGGTAAATATACCAATTGCACACTGCTGTTAAGATCCATTCTCTTCAAGTCTGCAAGAACTCTTTTCTCTTGTGCCCAGCACTTGAGTTTATTATTCTCATTGATTATGACTAAACCTTCAGCAACATGGTTAGCCAATAACATAAAGAATCTAGCATAATAGATGTTATTAGGTCTATTAGCTTTGTTACCTAATCTAGTACCTAATTCTAGCATCACATAGTTGCTAAAGTTAAAGTACCTATCAGAAACAAGCATATAGAACATGTTAACAAGAGATGAAGTTATGGCATCAAAATTACTAATTTTCCCAGAGAAAACCTTTATGAAGGCATCCCCAAGAAAACTCCATTCTTTCCTAAGGCCTTTTCGTCTAATACCCCCTAAATTAGCAGAGTTAAGAGAGTAACCTATGGAATCTAACATGCTGGATACATCACTATCAGTGTGTGGTGTCATGGCATTGTTCTCAGGTAATTTAAAACATGCTTGTAAGTCATCACAGTTTATACAGTGATTTTTACCTTTGAGAGTGAAGGAGATAGTCATATCCATGGAGTTGAACTCAGCAGTTGTCCAAATCTCCTCAACTACTTCACAGAAAATCGTTGGGGCTTCCAGCATTGCATAGCTAAGTTTACAGTTTTTGATGAAGTCCATCATTTTGTGATAATCTGAGTGGGCTTCATTCTTCTCTACCAGAGCTATGAAATTATTCTTCTCGTAGATGAACCCAGATTGAGACATAATCTTCACGACTGGTGCCATTGTTGTGAGTAGAAATTGCAGAGAATAACTTGAGGGTTTTGCAGAGAGAAAATGGTAAATGCTTGAAATTCTAAGAAAGCGTAAAGTAATAATGAACAATCAGAAGGGCTTATATGCTTTCAAAAAAAAAAAATAAATAAAGGATTAATCAATAAATAGGTGTTAGTGAATTTCAGCCGTTTAAGAATAAACTGTAAGTATTCTAATAACTACCTTTAAAACCAATACATACAGATGTATGTATGGTATCAACGGTTAAGAAAATAGAATCAACGGCTGTGAAACACCTCAAACGTCTGATGTGACATTTCAACGGATAATGTAAATTGTCATCCGTTGAAAGGTACTTCAGCTTTATCCGTTGACGGATAAAAGTTCCAGAGATATACTTGTCTTTCAACGGATAATGAATATCCGTTGATAGAGCAATTTTGACTTTCAACGGATAGGGAACATCCGTTGATGGAATAAACTTTGTTAAAAGTCAAATTTGTTCTAGCAACTAATATATTTCAGGCTCCACATCAAATTGCAAAGAAGACATGAATTTTAAGAGTAATTAAGCATACCTAGCTCACTTACCAATCTTGTGAATGTTGATTCATCAAGTGGCTTGGTAAATATGTCAGCAATTTGTTGTTCACTTGGAACAAAATGTAGTTCTACTGTACCATTCATGACATGCTCCCTGATGAAGTGGTACTTAATATCAATGTGCTTGGTCCTTGAGTGCTGCACAGGATTCTCTGTTATGGCTATGGCACTTGTGTTGTCACAAAAGATAGGTACTCTATCAACATGAAGTCCATAATCAAGGAGTTGATTCCTCATCCATAACATTTGAGAACAGCAACTTCCAGCAGCAATGTATTCAGCCTCAGCTGTAGAAGTAGAGACTGAATTTTGCTTTTTGCTAAACCATGATACAAGCTTGTTTCCCAGGAATTGACAGGAGCCTGTTGTACTTTTCCTGTCTATTTTGCAACCTGCATAGTCTGCATCTGAATAACCAATTAGATCAAAGCCAGATTCTCTAGGATACCAAATTCCTAAATTTGGTGTACCCTTGAGATATCTGAAAATTCTCTTGATAGCAATTAAGTGAGACTCCCTAGGATCAGCTTGAAATCTCGCACACAGACATGTAGCAAACATTATATCTGGTCTGCTAGCAGTTAAATATAAAAGTGAACCAACCATGCCTCTATAACTTGTAATGTCCACAGACCTTTCAGTCTTATTTAATTCAAGTTTGGTGGCAGTGGCCATGGGAGTTTTTGCAGATGAACATTCCATTAAGTCAAACTTCTTTAAAAGATCATGAATATATTTAGTTTGACTAATGAAAATTCCATTACTAACTTGTTTAATTTGTAAACCAAGAAAATAGGTTAGTTCTCCCATTAGGCTCATTTCATAATTGCTTTGCATTAGCTTAGCAAACTTCTTACAAAGATTATTATCTTTAGAACCAAATATTATGTCATCTACATAAATTTGAACAAGTATACTAGAGCCATTAACATTTCTAAAGAAGAGAGTTTTATCAACAGTACCTCTAGTGAAGTGATTCTCCAAAAGAAATTTTGATAATGTTTCATACCAGGCTCTAGGTGCTTGCTTCAGTCCATAGAGTGCTTTCAACAGATAATACACATAGTCTGGAAAATTTGGATCTTCAAATCCTGGAGGTTGACTTACATAGACTTCTTCCTCTAATTTCCCATTTAGAAATGCACTCTTGACATCCATTTGATAGACTTTGAAATTGGCATGGGCTGCATAGGCTAGAAAGATTCTGATAGCTTCAAGTCTTGCAACAGGAGCATATGTCTCATCAAAATCTATTCCCTCTTGCTGAGAATAGCCTTTAGCAACCAATCTGGCTTTATTCCTTATGATAATGCCATTTTCATCCATCTTATTTCTGAATACCCATTTTGTATCAATAGGACTCTTGTTCTTTGGTTTGGGTACCAGCTTCCAAACTTGGTTTCTCTCAAATTGGTTTAGCTCTTCCTGCATAGCTAATATCCAATCTGGATCCAATAAGGCTTCTTCCACTTTCTTAGGTTCCTCCTGAGATAGAAAACTACTATACAGACATTCATCTTGAGTAGCTCTTCTTGTTTGCACTTTAGATGATGCATCACCAATGATCAGTTCAAAGGGATGATTCTTGGTCCATTTCCTTTGAGGTGGAAGATGAGCTCTAGATGAGGTGATCTCAGTATTGTCATGATGTGAGATAGAGTTTTGATTAGTTGAAACTCCCCCTGAGTTGTTGGTCCTTTGCAGGGAACTTGGAGTTCCATCAATTAATGATGTAAATTGATTATCAGTTGATGAGCTATGATCAACGGATGTTTCATTAAGTACTTCAACGGATGATGCACAATGTCTTTCAACGGATGCTGAATTTTGTGCATTATCCAGGAGCAAATTTTGTATTCCTTTTGAAGTGTCGTCTCCATCAATCTCTTCTTCACTATCATCACAATATATTTCAATATTGTCAAATTTGAGTCTCTCATAATGTTCCTCATCTGTTAGTCCATCAATCTTTTTATCATCAAACACAACATGCACAGATTCCATAACAATGTTGGTTCTTAGATTGTAGACCCTATAAGATTTTCCAGCTGAATAACCAACAAATATTCCTTCATCAGCCTTTGCATCAAACTTCCCTTTATGGTCAGATTGATTCCTTAGTATAAAACATTTACATCCAAAGACATGAAGAAAGTTTAGAGTTGGTTTTCTTTTCTTGAACAACTGATAAGGAGTCATGCCTTTAGCTTGATTGATCAGAGAAATATTTTGAGTGAAACAGGCACAATTAACAGCTTCAGCCCAAAAATATGTTGGTAACTTTGATTCTTCAAGCATTGTTCTGGCAGCCTCAATTAAAGATCTGTTCTTTCTTTCAACTACCCCATTTTGCTGAGGTGTTCTTGGAGCTGAGAACTCATGCATGATTCCATTTTCTTCACAGAACAGCCTTAATGTCAAATTCTTGAATTCAGTTCCATTGTCACTCCTGATGTTTCTTACTTTTAAGTCAGGATGATTATTGACTTGCCTGATGTGATTGATAATGATTTCACTTGCTTCATCCTTTGATCCAAGAAAATAGACCCATGTGAACTTTGAGAAATCATCTACAATCACTAAACAATATCTTTTTCTTGCTATTGACAATACATTGACTGGTCCAAACAAATCCATATGTAACAGCTGTAATGGTTCATCAATTGTTGTTTCAAGCTTCTTCTGAAATGATGCTTTCCTTTGTTTGCCTTTCTGACAAGCATCACACAGACCATCCCTTGAGAATTCAACAAGAGGAATTCCTCTTACTAAGTCCTTTTTGACTAGATCATTCATTGTCTTGAAATTCAAATGGGATAGCTTCTTGTGCCATAGCCAACTCTCAACTGAACTTGCTTTGCTGAAAAGACAAGTAATAGATTCTGCATCTGTAGAGTTGAAGTCAGCTAAGTACACATTTCCTTTTCTAACTCCAGTTAGAACCACTTTGTTGTCTTTCTTACTAGTGACAACACAGGCTTCAGAATTGAAGGAAACTGTATTCCCTCTATCACATAGTTGACTGATACTCAGTAAGTTGTGCTTGAGACCATCAACTAATGCAACTTCTTTAATGATGACATTCCTTGTTGAAATCAAGCCATATCCCATAGTAAACCCTTTGCTGTCATCTCCAAAGGTTATGCTGGGGCCAGCTCTCTCTTTAAACTCTGTGAGCAGGGAGAAATCTCCAGTCATGTGTCTTGAACAGCCACTGTCCAAGTACCATAGATTTCTTCTATTTTCCTGCACACCACAAAATCAATCAATTTGATTTTGGTACCCAAGTTTCCTTGGGTCCATTCTTGTTAGCCTTTCTCCTAGACTTCATTCCTCCTGCATCTTTAGACTTAGGTGAGTTTGAGTCAACCTTGGTCTTAGATGTGGTTGGTTGAGGTGTAGGGTTAGTCACAACATTATCCAGCACATTTATAGTATTATTAGGCATGGATTGTGCATACATGTTATTCCACATTGGCATATTGTATGGAAATTGAGGCATACTGAATGCAGCAAGATAAGAATTGTTAAAATATGGCATGTTTGCAAAATGTGCATAAGGATTTTGTTGAGACATAACAGGCAGAGCATGTAGAGGTGATACAGACATGTTAGGCATGGAAGAGGGTACAGTTATGGGAGATTTCTTAATAGATTTACAGTTAGCAGATAGATGATTAACACTACTACAATGCACACAGCTTTTTCTAGGAGCATACTTGTCAGGTGTGTAATTGTTATGTTTGTTAACTCCTACCTTCCCATTTCTGTTGGATTTCCTTTTGGATTCCTTTTTATCCTCAACCATCTTGAGCCTATTGTTTAACTGTTCTAAGGTCATGTGCCCTACATTCACCTTTCTGACATCTTTGGATGTGCTTGCTCCTTCTTTGACAAAGTTCTTTGAAGTTGAACCAAACTTTTTGTTGAGTTTCTTTAGATTTTCTCTTTTAGAAACATCTGCCTGTTTTAATTGAGGAACCTTCAACGGATGTTCCTTTTCTTCCTTCAACGGATAACTTTCATCATCCGTTGATTCCACATCCGTTGACAGTCCATCAATTAATTCCAGTTTCTTTTTATTTATATCCCAGGCAGTTTCACAGAATGATTCAATTCCTTGGACTTTGGCAATTTGAGCACTTACATCCCTAGATGTTTTCCAGGCTTTAATCACCTCTTGCTCTTTCTCTAATTGATTGGAAAGTATTTCTACTTTCTTAATAGATTCAGCTAGTTCATTTTCAACAGATACACAATGCAGCTTAGTCTTTTCTAGGTCAATTAACTTATCTTCTAACACAGCATTTCTATTACTTAAAAACAGATTGTTCTCTTTAATCCTACTATTTTCTTTAGCAAGAGATTTAAGAGATACACGCAAATGATACAGTTCAGTAGACATGTCATTAAAAGCATCATTGCACTCTTCTTTAGTAAGCTGTGTTATATCAGTAGTAATTACCTGGTTGCTTGATGAACTAACTTCATTCTCCTCAGAATCAGCCATGAGAGCCAAGTTAACATATTCCATGTCTTCATCCTCTTCTTCTCCATCAGCTGCCCAGTCTCTTTCTTGAGTAATGAAAGCCCTTTCCTTCTGTTTGAGCAGATCAAAATATTTCTTTTTGTAATCTACTTGTTCAAATTTCTTCTTTTCAGAGGTTGACTTTCTGCACTCACTTGCAAAGTGTCCACTCATACCACAATTAAAACACTTGAACTTGGATTTGTCCACCATGTTCTTATGGGGTTTAGTGGCTCTAGTGTTTTTCCTGAACTTCATCTTTGCAAATCTCCTGGACAGAAATGCAAGATGCTCATCAATACCATCAGAGTCATCTTGACTGGAGTTGTCTTCATTTTCAGCAACTTGCCCTTTACCCTTGTCTGATTCTGGATTTCTTACACCATCTTTGGAGCTTGATGTAGATCTCACAGTTTCTTTTCTGCATTCTTTCTCATTTTCAGCTACCAATGCAACTGAACCTCCTTTCTTTCTCCCCCTCTCCAATACCTCATCCTGTTCCAACTCTAGTTCATAAGTCTTCAAGATTCCATATAATCTTTCAAGAGTAAAGTCCTTATAATCTTGAGAGTTTCTTAAGGAAACAGTCATGGGTTTCCATTCCTTTGGTAAGGATCTCAAAAATTTAAGATTTGAATCCTTCACCTGGTACACTCTACCATACAGCTTCAGTCCATTCAACAGTTTTTGGAATCTATTGAATGTGTCATTTAAAGATTCATTTTCTTCAAAATGAAAGTGCTCATACTGTTGAATGAGAAGCTGCATTTTGTTCTCTCTTACTTGTTCTGTACCTTCACACAGCAGCTGAACTGTGTCCCAAACCTCTTTGGCAGTTGAACAATTTATCACATTATCAAACATATCCTTGTCAAGACCATTAAACAAAATGTTCATAGCCTTCTTATCCTTGTGGACTTCTTCTGTGTCTTCCATTGTCCATTCTGCTCTGGGTTTTGGAATGGATTGACCAACAGCAATTGTGGCCGTAGCAACTGTGGCTACTTTGTGGGGAATGTGAGGACCATTCTCAATGCAGTTTACATAACCTTCATCTTGGGAGAGTAGATGAAGGTGCATTTTCACCTTCCAGTGGTGATAACTGTCTTTGTCAAGAACTGGGATCTTTACTCCAATATCCTTCTTACTCATCTTTGTTAGATTCCAAGATCTTTAAACTCTTTGTGTGTCAAGAGCCTGCTCTGATACCAATTGTTATTCCTAGAAGACTAACAATGAGATTTACAGAAGGGGGGTTGAATGTAAATCTCAAAACTTTTTCAAGTTTTGAGCAGTTTATAAAGTTGTGTGTTCAAGAAGAACAAGTGTGTGAATTGCTTTAAGCTAATACAGACAGATATATATTCAAGCACAAATGTAAAGAACACAACAGACCTTAAAAACTTTTCTGGTGGATTTGTTGTTCCACCAGAGATGGTATATTAGAAAATCTGTGTTCAACAATGTTGATCACAGCTGCATCCTAGTACAAACTAGATGAATTTTCTCTCAAGATATTTCTTAACAGCTCTGGAAAAATCTCTCTAATTACTAGCTTCTTCTTGGTTCATATATATTACCAAGTGTACAAGTGAAAAACAATATAAAATTACAATAGTAAAATAAGTTCTTCACTTGCTTCTTTTCCTGTTCACTCAAGTACTTTGTTGACTATTGCAACTTTGTACAAAAGAAGAACGGCTGCTTTTTCTGTTGATCCTGAAATTCGGCTACCACATCTCAGTTTTCTCTGTCAACCCACGTGCCTCTGCTTGTAGGTACAACTACCACTTATCAACGGCTGATTAGCAGAACATCCGTTGAAGCTTTCATCCGTTGATGACTTCATCCGTTGAAGGATGTTATCCGTTGAAGCTTTCATCCGTTGATGCTCTCATCCGTTGAAGGATGTTATCCGTTGAAGCTTTCATCCGTTGATGCTCTCATCCGTTGAAGGATGTTATCCGTTGAAGCTTTCATCCGTTGATGCTCTCATCCGTTGAAGGATGTTATCCGTTGAAGCTTTAGAGACATCCGTTGAAGCTTAGCTTCTCATCCGTTGAAGGTCTTTTAAGTCATCCGTTGATACCACTTCATTTATACAAAATTACAAGGCATGAAATATTTACAATTGGCCTTCCTATCTGCATATCATCTAGTAGTCAACATGACTCATAGTTTCTCTCAACTTCTAAGAATTACAATTTTAAATACAGAGACTGAAATATGCTACAATACTAGACTTATTTCTAAGTAAAGCTACACCATCAACGGATAGCCAAAGTGGTCTTATCCGTTGAGGCTACAGACACTAAATTTCTACTTAAGTGTTTTGTTAAACATATCATCAAACTAATGCACATATATTCCTAACAGCAGCTAAATTTACGCATAATTTCTTTTTAATTTTTTTTAGCTCTCTTTGACTTCTTTTTTGTTTTCTTCAGAAAATATTTACGAAACACAGTATTAAAGTTATCGTTCCTCACTTCTCTTTTCAACGCGTGATACTTCTTTTACTTCAAAACTATTTTAATTGATTTTCATGCTTTTAATCTTGTTTTCCTATTTTTGCAAGATCCTGCACGTACTCTCAATCATGGGCGGATTAAGGATTAAATTTTTTGGGGATACTGCTTATATTTTTTATATTTTTATATTTTTTTGAAAGATATATTTATATATTTTGAAAATTTTCAATGATAAAAAAATACAAAATTTTATTTAAAAAAAAATAAGTGTATCCGTGTCCCTTGCTACATTATCCCTACTCTTGACCCACCTAATTCTTCACTTGGCCGCCTTATGCACTTACCATGCATCGAATTAAATAAAACCTTGGATTTTGTATAATTGGTGATTACAATTCACCAAGACCCGGGCAACAACTTTTAAACGTACGTGTGAAACATCCATTATGATTCTGCCTCGCCTATAAAATGACAACTTTATTCTACAATAATTAATAATACTATATTACTCGGTGTATAATCGACAAAAATGGCATTAAATGGAAACAATGAGAACACGTACGTATCCAAAAAAGTTTTTTACTTTTTTAAAAAATTTAGTTGATAAAAAATACCATATGAGTGCTATAAAATTATTTATTCGGGCCTTGAAGAGCCAACGTGATCACCAATTGATACATTGTTGTGCGGCAATTCGTATACAAGGGATTATATAATTGTATGATAATAGAAATGACATACTTGGACTAATTAACTTTTGTTTTACAGTCTAAAGCTAAACTTGTCTTGTTCTCTCTTTTCATCTTTTAAGTTTTAACGTTGTCCTTCATTATATGTTTAATCTATTAAAATAATCCAGAAAATGAGTAGATAAACAACTTGTTTTTAGATTATTTGATTATATGGGGAGATAAAGAGCATGTTATCCGGAGATGATATTAAGAACGACATAGACAAGTGGTTTAAGCGTGGACTAATGCTGATTAGTGATTAGTGCTTAACACTCTTAGAGGCACAAAACAATGTTACAAAAATTTGTTAGAAAATGACGTGATACTCGTGATGTAGTGGATAAATAAAATAATTTAATTGATTCTATTAGTATGAATAGAGGGTTCATTTATATTTATAAACTAATAAAAATGTGACACATGTTATTTTATAAGTATTTTGAAAACTAATTTTGTGCCGCTAGTAATTTTCCATTAAATAATGTTGATGCATGAAAACATAAAGCAATTCCAGTTTGAATAGATAGAGACAATATTGATCCCTCCTGGATTCCATACCCATCAGCTTGAAATTGTAAAATTACAGTATTTCTGAGCACTTTTTCCTGTTGGTATTTGGTCCATGCATATCTCGTAGTTGTGTATATATAAGTTGGCGCATAATGTGTTACTTCTATGCATTCATCTTCCTAGCTACAAACTACTCTATTTTGCATGCTCTCTTATCTTAAATATATATATATATATATATACTACGAGTCTTTGGTTAATTGATTCTCTGAAATTTTTAAAAATGAAGAGATCAAGTTGTGTTGGAGTTTCATTAACGTTGATCTTGTTACTAATTTCTGCACAATTAAGCAGCTCCACGGAGACCGGTCATCGAGGAATCAGAAGTATAATGCGAAAAACTATAGACAGCAGAAAAATCTTACGTGAAATGAGAGATGATTATAGAAGGATGAAGCTCGAAAACCGAAGGGAAATGGCAAGTATTCATAGAGAAGCACCGGAGGGGCCGGATCCTCACCATCACTGATGATATCCTGTTTGTTACAAGTGAGGATCAATGTTCTCAACTTTTTCTATGTACTGTTCTGCTATTTTTTTCAAGTAGTGCAGAATATTGATTTCGAAAGTGCAGAGCGTTGATTCTCAAACATGGCGTATAGAGCGCGATCCACCGTATATGCATGGCATTGCCCATTCTTACGTGCGTGGGCAATTCAGAATGTTCAATTAACAATGTCCAATCGGGAAGAATGAATCTTTTTGAGTTATGCCTAATATATTTAAATATTTTTCTTCTTATTTAAATAGCTGATTAATGCACATCTGCACACAAATGCCATTAGTTTAATATCATACTTAAGTTAAAAAAGAATATCCTAAACTAGAGAAACAAATCAAATCATGCTACAATACCATCAGTGATCAGGCATCATCTGATTACTCTTCAAATGGACGGATTGAAACAGTGTTCGTGGGGATGAATTGTAAACCATATCTGTCAACTTTTTGGACAAAATATTTATGAGCTAATTACACTTTACACCTTACTGTTATGTTTCAAAAACAAATTTGTACCAGAACTTTGGTAAATTCAGTTTGCACCCCTATACTTCAACTTTGGGATTCATTATGCACCCCTTTCCAGAATTTTGTTGAATTAGATAGGGGTAAAACCGGAAATTCAGCAAAAATATTAAGTAAATTAATTTCATATCTTTTAAAATAATGTTAAAAATTGAATTTTGATACAAAATTGTAAATTTTTTAATTTTTTAAATGATAATAGTAATTTGAGTTTTGATTTCATTTTATATTATTAATTAAAGTATTTTGTAATTCTACAAAAAAATATTTTAAGAATTAATTTTGATTATATAACTAAATTTAATTAAGTAGAGTATAAAAAATTTGAAATTTATATTAAAAAATGATAATCGAATGTAAAATTAATAGTGTTATTTGAAAATTAAAAATTTATAATTTTATAGTTGCTATAAAATAATATACAATTTTTAATAATATTTGAACAAGCTAAATTTTATTTTGATTAAGTATATTGTTGAATTTCCGGTTTTATCCCTACCCAATTCAACAAAATTCTGAAAAGGGGTGCATAATGAATCCCAAAGTTGAAGTATGAGGGTGCAAACTGAATTTCTTAAAGTTCTGATACAAATTTGTTTTTGAAACATAGTAGTAGAGTGTAAAGTGCAATTAACCCAATATTTATTCATAATTCTATTTTGTTTTGATAAATTTAAACTAGGCTCTGAAGCAATTAATTTTTTTTTGGGACAAATATGACTTATAATCTTATAAATGAGTATTGAAAAAATAGAGAATAAATTGTTAATCACTTAAGAAATCCAAC
This sequence comes from Apium graveolens, assembly GCF_009905375.1. Classification (NCBI taxonomy): domain Eukaryota; kingdom Viridiplantae; phylum Streptophyta; class Magnoliopsida; order Apiales; family Apiaceae; genus Apium; species Apium graveolens. Next base: position 55,051,225 of record NC_133653.1, read on the forward strand.
CGTGCTCCAACTATTACTTATTAGTTATCATATGTTCAAATACCGTACTGTAAGTTGATTTTTACATTTTCACAGCTTTATGTTTTTTTCCAAATCATCAATATACAATGCAAAGTGAGTTCTTTTTATCACGGTTTGTAGTGAGGACTATCAAAAACACTGAAAATATTTGGTCATCTTCAACTACAACATTTTTTTATTATTATATTTTTATCACAAAACCATCTTTAGAAAAGGGAGATACAGTGTAACACCCCAACCTGAATTACTTAATAAAAGAAAATATATTACAATAACATTACACACATATAAAGTCTGCTTTTATTCTTTAATACAAACCATACTTAAAAATATACTATAAAACGTGTCATTATTAGGTGACATATAGCAAAATATATAGATAGGCCATCCCCAGGTCAAAATAGCCATATGTACATCATCCAGGCAAGGTTCTTTTTTAGCTCGGTTCCACTTCTACTTATTTTTATCTTTACCCTTACCTGCAACACAAGAAAACTATGAGCTACTTCGCTCAGTAAGTAAAGTAACTAAAGATAAATAACACACATAAGTAACTCATAATGTATAAGTGCATTTCATCTTATCTTTATTATTTATTAATCACGAGACATTTAATTAGTGCACCATGTTCAATACATTGCCTGTAGGGCTTTCTCACAACATAATATCCCATGGAAAACCTCGTCTGGCGTCATTACCAATGTTGGAAAATATGGGTATAAGTCCCATATTGGTAAGTCATATTTTTGAGCATTATGACTAAAAGATGTGTGAGATATGATGATATTCTCTTAATAATGGAAATTATTATTTTCCATTAGAATTTGGCTCAAATATTATGGCATAAATTAATTTGATTTTGTTTCAGATTAATTGATATGGTGTATGTCTTGATATATTTAATCTGATTCTGTTTCAGATTATTTATGGAATAGAGTAGCTTGCAAGTATTACACCGATCCATAATTAATGATATTTAATTATGGAAAAGTGTAGCGCACAAGTCTATCTACACCTATATAAACACCTCTAAGGCGTTAGGGTTAGACACACCAAAAACATATTCGCCTCTAAACACAAATCTCTTTCTCTCGGTGATAGTTTCGTGCCCGTTCAAGCTCGCTGAAGGTGCTCGTTATCCGTAACGCCGCCGCTACCTCGTTTTATCCTGGGAGGCTATCGACTCGCACATACGGTGAGAGGCGAAATAGCTTTAAGGAGACAATTTCAACTGGACTCGAGGATCTCTCTTCTGTTTATATCTTTTCTTCCTCCGTTTGATCTCGTTTACTCACGCACACACTTGTTTGATTATTTGTATTAATCGCAGATTGTTTTAACAATCTTAAAGCTATTTCTTTTATATACATCTGTGACTGATACATCTGTATCTGCTTGTTTTGTTGAGTAACAGATCGATGGAGAACCAAACTGTGAACGATTCGATGAACATGACGGCTGATCCCAACACACAGATCACTGGATCTGATGGGGGTCAAACGCCTGTTGGACATGTGCCTTCGGGACATATGCCTGTGGGACACACTGTCATTGGACAGTTTAGTGTTCCTCTTGGACAGATATCGGCAGGATTCACTCCTCCGATCATACCTGCGGTGCCTACTGGTGTGCATACACCTGTAGTACAGACGCACGTACCATCTGTTCAACCCGTGGTGCCTGCTGCACCTGTTATGCCAACTGTGCCTGCTGCACATGCTGAAAAACCTGAGAAGTTCAACGGAACGAACTTCACACGTTGGCAACAAAAGATGCACTTTTATCTGACCACGTTGCATATGGATCGCTTCCTTAAGGAAGAACCACCGTTGCTCACTGCTGAGAGTAACATGCAGACTGTGTATGCTGCTGATGCTTGGAAGCACTCCGACTACATCTGTCGGAACTATGTGTTAAATTGTTTGTCTGACTCGTTGTATAACGTATACAGCGCGAAGCCAACAGCTAAGGTCTTATGGGAGTCACTTGACCATAAGTATAAAACCGAGGACGCTGGGGCAAAGAAGTGGATTGTTGGCCGCTTTCTTGATTATAAGATGGCAGACTCTAAGACTGTGGTCAGTCAGGTGCAGGAACTGCAGGTGATCATTCATGACATTCATGCTGAGGGAATGGTCATAAGTGAGTCTTTCCAAGTTGTTGCTGTTATTGAAAAGCTTCCACCTGGATGGAAAGATTTCAAGAACTACCTTAAGCACAAGCGAAAGGAGATGTCTATGGAGGATCTTATTGTTAGACTTCGTATTGAAGAAGACAACAGAGGGTCCTAGAAGAAAGTTAACGTTGCCACTGAGAAGGCAAACATGGTGGAGCATGCTCAAAGCTCCAAGCCCAAGAAGGCTAATTCTGGTAAAGGGGCAAAGCTGGCACCCAAGGGAGGGATTTCGAAGTCGAAATTTCAAGGGAAGTGCTACAACTGTGATAAAGTTGGTCATAGGTCTTCTGACTGCAAGAAGCCCAAGAAGCCCAACAAGAAGAAAGAAGCAAACATGGTAGAGAATATCTCCAAGGAGATGGGTGACATAGACCTCTGTGCTACGGTCTCTGAAGTGAACCTGGTCGGTTCTAATCCACGTGAATGGTGGATTGATACTGGTGCTACTAGGCATGTTTGCTCAGACAAGGCGGTTTTCTCTAGCCTCAGAGCTTCCGATGCTGGTGAGAAGCTCTACATGGGGAATTCAGCAACTTCTACCATTGAGGGTGAAGGCACGGTGATCCTGAAGATGACCTCTGGGAATAATCTGACTTTGAAGAATGTACTTTATGTGCCTGATATTCGCAAGAACCTTGTGTCTGGTTCTCTGTTGAATAAGCATGGCTTTCGCATTGTAATAGAGTTAGATAAAGTTATTTTGTCTAAGAGTGGTATGTTTGTAGGCAAGGGTTATTTAACTGATGGGCTTTTTAAGCTCAATGTAATGTCCGTTAAGGACGATAATGAAATGAAGAATTCTTCTGCTTACTTGCTTGAGTCTCCTAATTTATGGCATGTTAGATTAGGACATGTAAATTATGACACTTTACGACGTTTAAGTGCAAAAGAATACATACCTAAACTTACTATCGATTCAAAACATAAGTGTGAGACTTGTGTTGAGGCAAAATTAACGAGATCATCATTTAAACGTGTGGAAAGGAACACCAAAGTGCTAGACCTAATACATAGCGACATATGTGATTTAAAATTCGCTCCAACAAGAGGAGGAAACAAGTATTTTATTACATTCATAGATGATTGTACAAAATACTGCTATGTATATTTGTTGAAAAGTAAAGACGAAGCTATATATAAATTTAAAATCTATAAGGAAGAAGTTGAGACACAACAAACTGAGAAAATCAAAACGATACGAAGTGATCGTGGAGGTGAATATGTTGAACCGTTTGGGGAATTCTGTTCACAACATGGTATAATCCATGAGGTCATTACACCATACTCCCCTCAGTCAAATGGTGTGGCTGAAAGGAAGAATCGCACTCTGAAAGAGATGATGAATGCGATGTTGTTAAGCTCTGGGCTCCCACAATCGATGTGGGGAGAAGCCATCTTAAGCGCAAATAATATTTTAAATATTACGATGCGCAAGAATAAGGATGTAAGTCCTTATGAAATGTGGAAGAAAAAGAAACCAAGTTACCAACACCTGAAAGTGTGGGGGTGCCTTGCAAAGGTACTGATCCCTACACCGAAGAAGGTGAAGATAGGTCCTAAGACTGTGAATTGTGTCTTCATCGGATATCCTCCACACAGCACTGCATATCGGTTTCTTGTTCATGAATCCAAGATTCCTGATATTCAAAAGAATACCATTATGGAATCAAGGAATGCCTCATTTTTTGAGACGATGTTTCCCTGTAATCCAGGAAACCAACAACCTACGACGTCTAAACGATCTCATGAGTCTGTAGATGACGATAATGAGAGTGACGAAAGTGAAGACGAAAATGTGGGGGTAGTGAGAAGGAGCAAAAGACAACGAACGGAGAAATCCTATGGGTCTGATTTTATGACCTATTTGCTCGAAGAAGGTGACCCAAAAACTTATAAGGAGGCGGTTACCTCACCTGATGGGCCTATGTGGAAAGAGGCCATCAAGAATGAAGTTGATTCAATTATGCAAAATCATACTTGGGAATTAGTGGACTTGCCAACTGGTTGCAAACCATTAGGTAGCAAGTGGGTTTTCAAGAAGAAGTTGAAAACTGATGGCACTATTGATAAGTATAAGGCCAGACTTGTAATTAAAGGATACAAGCAACAAAAAGGCCTTGATTACTTTGATACATATTCTCCTGTAACGAGAATAACGTCCATAAGGATGATGTTTGCTATTGCTGCAATGCGTAATCTAACTGTACATCAAATGGATGTGAAAACAGCTTTCCTAAATGGAGACATAGATGAAGAAATCTATATGGAACAACCTGAAGGGTTTGTTGTCCCAAGACAAGAAAGGAAAGTGTGTAGATTGGTGAAATCATTGTATGGTTTGAAACAAGCGCCTATGAAATGGCATGAAAAATTTGATGAGGTCGTGCTGACCAATGGTTTCAAAATCAATGAATGTGATAGCTGTGCCTATTACAAGGATAACGAGAACAGCTATGTCAAGGAGAATGACAATGGCTATGTCATGATGACACTATATGTAGATGATCTACTTAATGCTGGAAGCAATGATAAAGTTATCAAATCTACAAAGGACATGTTGAAATCAAGGTTCGACATGAAAGATATGGGACTAGCAAATGTAATTCTGGGAATTCAAATTTCTAGAACATCAGAGGGTCTCGCATTAAGTCAACCACATTATGTTGACAAGATCCTTGAGAAGTTTCTTAAGGATGACTTTGAGAAAGCTAGGACACCTGTGGATATGACTTTGCACCTATCCAAGAACAAAGGTGTAGCTGTTTCCCAATTGGAATACTCGAGGATAATTGGTAGTCTGATGTACCTCATGAGTTGTACAAGACCAGACATTGCATACTCAATTAGCAAGTTGAGTAGGTTTACGAGTAATCCGGGAGCTGATCACTGGAAAGCGATTATAAGGGTACTAAGGTACTTGAGGGGAACTCGAGACTATGGACTGTACTATGGCAGATACCCAGCAGTATTAGAAGGATATACTGACGCAAATTGGATATCTAGCAAGAAAGCACTTAAGTCTACGAGTGGCTATGTGTTTACATTAGCTGGAGCGGCAATATCATGGAAATCCTCAAAACAAACGGTGATAACTCATTCCACGATGGAAGCTGAGTTTGTGGCACTAGATAAATGCGCCGAAGAGGCTGAATATCTACGTCAGTTTCTGGAGGATATTCCAAGATGGCCAAAGCCTGTAACTGCAATAGGGATTCACTATGATAGTCAATCCGCTATTGGCAGAGCATAGAGCACGATGTATAATGGAAAGTCTCGTCATATACGACGACGACACAGTTCCATTAGACAATTGATCTCAACCGGAATTATCACTATTGACTATATACCGTCAAAGGATAATATCGCGGATCCACTAACCAAAGGGTTATCAAGAGAAGTGGTTGAGAAATCATCGAGAGGGATGGGCCTTAAGCCTATTGCTTAACGGCATCATGGTGGACACCCAACCATTGCTGACTGGAGATCCCAAGAACTTGGTTCAATGGGACAACTAAATCATGATGACCAAATCACTGTGGGGGTAACCCCTGGCCTGTTCCTATGATGAGGAAACAGTGAGACCCGTAAGGTACGAGGTTAAGCTTTGAGCTTTTAATGATCTTTGATGAATACATGGAGCTCAGGAGTGAACGCATGGAATTCAGTTGAGTAAACGCGGGTTACTTTATAAGATAAAGATCACCTATGTGGGAGAGAAGTGGGGCCGCTTCAAAGGAGAATTGCGAGGCACAATTCTTTAGAAACTTCTGCAGAACCAGGACGATGTTCCATGGCCAAAATGGACATACTCATGAGAGCTGAACGAGTCAGAAACGATATAGTGATAAGTATATCATCGTTTACATAAACGGTCGAACAGTTCAAGGACAAGCACGTCTACAGTCTACCAGTAAAGTCGGTATGCTTACTCGAGTGAAGGTTCAAGGAGCATTCTCTACCTATCGTATGCTATATCTGATCGAAGAAACTATCACCAAGTCAAACTCCGTGTCTGTCTGTCTGTCTGGTGTGTGCTACTAAGATCACCAATCTCACCCATGTGGGGGATTGTTGGAAAATATGGGTATAAGTCCCATATTGGTAAGTCATATTTTTGAGCATTATGACTAAAAGATGTGTGAGATATGATGATATTCTCTTAATAATGGAAATTATTATTTTCCATTAGAATTTGGCTCAAATATTATGGCATAAATTAATTTGATTTTGTTTCAGATTAATTGATATGGTGTATGTCTTGATATATTTAATCTGATTCTGTTTCAGATTATTTATGGAATAGAGTAGCTTGCAAGTATTACACCGATCCATAATTAATGATATTTAATTATGGAAAAGAGTAGCGCACAAGTCTATCTACACCTATATAAACACCTCTAAGGCGTTAGGGTTAGACACACCAAAAACATATTCGCCTCTAAACACAAATCTCTTTCTCTCGGTGATAGTTTCGTGCCCGTTCAAGCTCGCTGAAGGTGCTCGTTATCCGTAACGCCGCCGCTACCTCGTTTTATCCTGGGAGGCTATCGACTCGCACATACGGTGAGAGGCGAAATAGCTTTAAGGAGACAGTTTCAACTGGACTCGAGGATCTCTCTTCTGTTTATATCTTTTCTTCCTCCGTTTGATCTCGTTTACTCACGCACACACTTTGATTATTTGTATTAATCGCAGATTGTTTTAACAACCAACAGAGTGCCTCGTTGTATACCTTACTCCATCGTTGGCCCGTCGAGTTCAAGACCTAAGGCGGTCTTGCTCTGTGGTATCTGATCACATAGATCTTAGATCACATAGATCTTAATCACATGGAGGAGGCAAGATCAATTCATATTCGATAACCGAACCTGGTCTGCCCGTAATGGACTACCCTTACTAGCCTACAAAAAACTTGGTAAAAACTCATCTTCTCGTAACAGTGACACAATTCAATATATATTCATATTCCCAATCAATCATATGCATAATTTCATATATATATATATAGCAACATATGTTATCGAAATTTCACGATAAATACACGCATCAAGTCACGTAACTACAACCATTTCAATATTACAATAACATTTCGATTTCATCATAAAAGCTTCAGCATTCTTTTTAACTCCAAAAAAATCACATTACACACATATAAAGTCTACTTCTATTCTTTAATACAAACCATACTTAAAAACGTACTATAAAACGTGTCATTACTAGGTGACATATAGCAAAACATATCGATATGCCATCCCCAGGTCAAAATAGCCATATGTACAACATCCAGGTAAGGTTCTACTTCAGCTCGGTCTCACTTCTACTTATTTTTATCTTTACCTCTACCTGCAACAAAAAAAAACTATGAGCTACTTCGCTCAGTAAGTAAAGTAACTAAAGATAAATAACACACATAAGTAACTCATCATATATAAATGCATTTCATCTTATCTTTATTATTTATGAATCACAATATATTTAATTAATGCACCATGTTTAATACATTTGCCTGTAGGGCTTTCTCACAACATAATATCCCATGTGAAACCTCGTCTGGCGCCATTACCAACATAGTGGCTCGTTGTATACCTTATTCCATCGTTGCCCCGTCGAGTTCAAGATCCAAGGCGGCCTTGCTCTGCGGTATCTGATCACATAGATCTTAAATCACATAGATCTTAATCACACGGAGGAGGCAAGATCAATTCATATTCGATAACCGAACCTGGTCTGCCCGTAATGGACTACCCTTACTAGCCTACAAAAGGCTTGGTAAAAACTCATCTTCTCGTAACAGTGACACAATTCAATATATATTCATATTCCCAATTGATCATATGCATAATTTCATATATATATATATAGCAATATATGTTATCAAAATTTCACGATAAATACATGCATTAAGTCACGTAACTACAACCATTTCAATCATCACAAAGTAACAACAAAATTGACAATCACCAAGGACAAATTCAAATAAGTAATCTTGTGTTGCGGTTAAGTACTTTACTTACCTCAAGTCCAGCTTAAACAACAAGATATTTTCGATCAAGGTCTTTTAGAATTACCTAAAATCATACATATTTTCCTTTGTCATAAATCGTTCTCTATGCCACTTATATAATTTATATCTTTGGTTAAGTTAATTAAACCATGATTCAACCTTTAAATAACTACTTATAATATTATAAGTACTATATAAGAAGTTAATAAAATATTAAAATATTATTCAATAAAATAAGTAAAAAAAACATAACTTAAAAGAAGTGAGATAAGTAGTTACCTCAAAGTTGAGCTTAACTTTAATTCATACTTTGATTTTGATTCCTACTTCTTTACAGGATGACTTCCCTCACTTATATAGATGAGAGTTTGTCCCTACTCACCTACTAATTCGATGTGGGACATTTGAGTTGATTGAAATAAAATCAAGTGAACTTGTGACATTTACTCTGATAGTTTGTTGTCTCTAACACCTATATCATTTATGCTTAGTAGTTCTAGCTTACTATTTGTATCCAACTCTATGTGGGACTCTAGTATGATTTTGAAAACTTCCAACACTGAGAGTGAAGCTTTGTGCAACTAAGTTTTAAACATATGCTTAGTAGTACTATATAAATAGCAGCCTACTATTTGTATCAAACTCAATGTGGGACTCTAGTATGATTTTGAAAACTTTCAACACTTAGGGTAAAATACTAGCATGCTCAAAATTTCAATAGTGTGCTTTCTAGTTCATTTGTTAACATTCCCAAACTAACATTTTATAGACACAAACTTATAAACTTTTAATCACTTGTAGGATCTTGGGAAAAATATTTCTTATAAAGAAAATCTAAGTCATCTTTTAATTTTAGTTGTGTGGACCAAGCAAGTTCCTCAAAGTCCTAAACATTACTTAGTTTCTATTCAACTTTTTGAAACATACCTTTCAAATGTGGGATATTGCTCCTATTATACTTGGTAAAAGAGGCATCTAATTGAAACTAGTCTCTGAGTCACCCATTTTCTCTTGTTCTCGCTGTGGGAAGTAGAGAAGAAAAGTTTTAAACTAGAAACTTATTTATTAAGTCCTTTACGTTAAAGAATTCAACACATTCATCTAGAAGGCTAGCATCTGTATCATTTTGTCCCAATGTGGGATAAAAGTCAATACATTAAAAATTAAACTAGCACTTGTAAGTATATACCACAAGTTTGTGCCTTTATTTATAGTTTAAGTATACCTCTTTGCTCACATTCTTACTGACGTGGGAAGTGACCCAAGTACTTTTCACACAATTTAGTCCAATACACTCAATACATATTGTAGTGTAAGAAAAGTTTCCCCTCTCTTATTTCTAATCAATGTGGGACAATAATCTAAATAACAATACACATTAATACCCTAATATTAATTGAAAAACAAAAATAATAAAAACATATCTCACATGATCAATAAATTTAATTCACACATATCTCAACTACTATTATAATAATATAAAATAAAATATCTCATATTTTATTATATTGTCAAACCTGGATATTACATACAGCTACACCTAGATAGCTGTGTTTCATATATATTCAGTCTTGACCTCAAACAACTGATTTTGATGGCAAAGAGATAAAGTAATATTTAACAGTCCCAACGTTTTCACAGCCCACAATAATAAGACATAAAACAAGATGGAACATATAACAATGATACACCGTACACGACAATAATATGTTATCGGATAGGCCCAATACAAGCCCAGCCCAAATAACATCTCAATAGTATTTAGCTAAAACACCACAGTGCACTGTTTCTACACCAACTAGAATGCATAAAACTACAAGCTTCATAGTTTCGTTGTGCTGAACTCTTAAATCTTCCCAACTAATTCATAACTTGGAAGTTAAAAAAAAACAAATTTGTCACGTCTACATTTCCATGAAAGTAGACATTAGTTCCTTTCAATAATTAGTAGACATTAGATAGTAGAAACCAACATATTAACTTAAACTTTACAAAAAACATCGAGTAAACCGGTACATTACCAAGATAGCGCATAGCATTGGAAGTCACAAGTCATAAAAGTTACAGTACTAGTTAAGTTTAGTTACGATAACTAGGTTTTTTAACCAAAAGATTAACTGTAGATGCGCAAAATGAAATTGAACCTATATAAATTTACATTTCAAAAGACTTGAGGGGATCATTAGGATCAATTTCAGAGAGGGCTGGGAGGTCCAGCGGTAGAGTATCCAGGCTCCAACCTTCTTTTTTCAGGGTCTTGATCAAATCATCGAAGACAAGCTTGTTTCCAGCGTGAGTCAGGTGCAGACCGTCTCTGCAGTTCAAATCAAAAACAGAAAACAATAAAATCAGAACATATAAAATCACATTGCAAGAAAGAGCTCTAAAATTATAATCAGATAACAACCAAAAAAAAGATACTATATGCTACATCTTTATCAACTTTACTATTCAATGGGGCCGTGGATTCTGTATGATTATAAGAATCGAAGGCCGTGTGCATATTTAAACTGAACAAAAAGATACTACGGCGGGAGTCTTCATCAAAAATATGGTCACGGTTGGCAAAAAGTGCTAGTTCACTAATTTACAAAAAAAAAAATCAAGATATAAGGATTTGTTCATTAAATGAGGTTTTTACAATGATTGGACCTATTTGTGAGGATAAATGTGTGCTGAGTCTAGCAGCAGAAGCGACTTGGATATTTAAATAATGTTCACCCTGTTCTATAGTAGGTATGCTTAACTGAGAATCTCAATGCACAACAGAGTTCAGAGGCAATAAGATTGGATCAAGAATTGCAATATAGCTAGATTGGATATGAAGTAAATGTTATAGTTATATACTGGGGTATGTACAATAATAAATTTGATTAGATTGGTGTATGTCGGAAGTGCCATGCATAGAACCTAAATATTGAAAATATGACTTATGGTTGACTTTTTGAATGTCGATAACCACATATCAAATTGTGGAAGTCGTAATTCGTGAAAATACCTAAGCATAAGTTTTTCCCAGTTTGGAAACTTCTGCATTCTGTTCCAGAGATTGATCACTGGAATTTTGTATTCTTCAGCAACTGAGACACATGCTTTGGCGTAAGCACCTGCAGCTTCGTTAGTTCTTTCTGGTAGGCCAAAAGTGTCCTCAACAAAAGGGTTCCTGCAATTATTTCAATCAGATTTGTCCTGCAATCATCTGCGTCTCAAAAATTTTAAAAAAGGGTGTTTAATTGCTTACTCAAGTCGCCCAGCTTCATCAATTGGTGGAGGAGTGATGAGGATAACAAGAGTTGAAGGCCATCGCTCCTGATAAAAAAATTTGACCAATAGTTACACCAGCAGAAGTCTTTGTAAAATGTAAAGAAAGAGATTCTATACTCCTCCAATGAATATAGAAGACAAAAGTTAATTGATTCTATACTCAAATATGTACTTCCTCTTCAGTAATATATTGTCTACAAACCAAAAATTTAACAGTAAAATTGAAGACAATCCAAAAGTTGCTAAAAACTAATCCCTCCGTCCTATTCAATTCACCACATGTTTTTTTCCAATACTCGACACGCATTTTAAGGTGAATATAAAGTATGTTTCCGTAATTTATTTTTAAAATTTTCTTTTTTTGTATTAAACTTTAAAAATTAAATTTTTATTTAAAAGAAAAAAAATCAAAATAATTTATATAACTATACTTTAGAGGAGCAATAAATGCGTGCCGGATTCCCCGTCCCACAATGGGGAGAACCCAATGGGACAGAAGGAGTACTTTTTAGGAACAAAAACATATTTTGCTTTCAGCAAATTAAATAATAATAATAAAAAGCAGTAATGGAAGCTATTCAAGCAAGCGACTGTTGCTAACCCTCTGTCCTATATAATTTTCAGCATATAGGGAAAACCCTAGAAGGGTTGTATCAAGGACGGATAGATGACGTGGCATGTCTGCACTTACAAAAAAAATCTGTGTTCAACCTATCCGCGCAAAAATATAGCAGACAGATTGTTGTAAAAATCGCTTTCCAGGACCCGGACCCAACAGTGATTCAGCTTTTGAAATGGAACTGCGCCCATTTTAGTGTAAATTAGAAGCTTAACTTAAAACTCCTATGTTGGTATAATGCCAAGTGCTAAACTCGGAATAGCATATGCCAGTAAAGTTAAGTATCATAAACTCGTGCAACTCCAAAATTGAGTATCACGGTTAACTGGTACAGTTTCATCTTTCAAAGGATACGAATACTTCAACTAAGTCTACATACGGAAACAGAGGACAACACATTAAAAAAAATCTTTTAATAGCATACTACCTTGTTATAACTTGTAACAATAAATCCAAACTAATTTTTCGGCCCATTACTTAGAGAAATTTTCAAGCATTTGTCAATCAAGTCTCAAACAATAATACCAGGGGCTAGTTTCGTTAATTATGTGGAGGTATGCTTCATTGCTCTCTGCAGATGTTTGAGACATTACACGTGGACTGAGAACAAGAGATATTACAAGAATTGGAATCTACCACTTTCAGATTTGATAAACATAAATGATTACGAAGATACAAAGATTTGGTTTCTCTTAGAAATATTTGTTTACGGTATGAACAGTTGTAGGCTTGTAGCAGAAAACCTGCAAGATTATTTCTCCTTAATATCAAGATAGTTAAGAATATAGTAGCTTCCTGTGCAAGATCATGAGATGATTCACCAATCAGAGATTATAAAAAAGAGGAGAGTGGAGTAGTGGACTTCAGTTAGGATGAAAATATTTTTAAAACCAGCTTAATAAAGAAAGTGCCAAAGCATATTCCTCATAACTTCTATCCCAAAAGAGTTAGTAGAAGTTAGACCATAGAGAACAATGTGCCTATGTATCGGTAAAGTATATAATCAACAATCTTAGTAGTTTCTTAGTAAAATGAAAAAGCTCATAGTGTCTAGACAAAGCAAGTTAGTGAAATGACAAGGCCTTCCACAAATCTCATGTTACATAGCAAGAAAGAAAAATTAGGTAAGTGGCAAACAATTATAGCGACTGATGGACCTCACAGATATAAAATTTGTTTAGCACCAATGCACTATCACTCACTTTATGGATCCTCCAGGGCCACCAGTCCAACACTAACGAAGTGCAACTGTTAAGTGTTGCCATCAATGAAAATTTTCTTGTACATAAGCTTATGTTTCAAGGCTTGCCAGCTCGTCACTATGTCAAGATCAACTGATTTATCCGTTTGTGCAGAAAGAACATATGACTTAAAAGTTAAAACTAACTTGGAAGAATTTTAGAAAATAGAATAAGATACTTATATTACTTAGTTATATTATGCATTGTACTGCCGTACTATTTCCGGTCTGAATCACTTTCTTTTATTCTAATTGCAATGTCAGGAAACAATTTACAAACATATGATATTGTAGAAGCGATCTATCATGCACTTGCATCATCTATCGTTGAAATCAACTTCCATAATTGCATGCACACATTACTATGCACAACAGTTGGCTGCACAACTGCATTTACAACACTGTAAACAGATGACTCCTCTAAACACACAAGTGGACCTAGGTTATACAGCATAGTTCCTTGCAAGAGGCAAGTTAATCTAATTTCTTTATTAATTTATTTACCTTTTACATTAATTTTTGTATATAAAGAAAGATCCTGCGGAGAACAATATATAACAGTTTTTATCATGCAAAATTGGTCATCTTGTCAGGCGAAAATGAAGGTATTCCTTAAGATGACTATTAAAAAAAAATTACTCACAAGAAAAACTTCAGCAACGAAATTTGCAACCAAAGTCAGGGGGCACAAACAATCATTCATTCAAAATTTGCAGAACATAACATATAAAAATACTGCAGGACATATTGGTTCTTCGTTCTCCAACTAAAAAAGGTTCCTGTTCTCCGATTAAAAGAAGTTCAAAATCCCAACTTCTGCATGTGTGTTTGCCCATATACTCATCACATGTACTTAAAATGTGCATGAGGAAGAATGAAAGAAAGTACCTTGAAAAAGGAGACAATGGAGTGGAGATTGAGCTTATACTCATCAAGAGGGACATGCTGATAAGCAGAGGTTCTGTCAGGAAGAGCAGCATCATTTGCACCAAAGAACACTGTTATAGCCACTGGAGCCTCCTTCTCCTCTGGTGGAAACACCTTGTTCAACACCTTCAATGCCCACCTTGTATTATACCCACTATAACCCCTCACCTGTATATCAAGCTACACAAAGAATATACATAATCCATTTAAGGCCTACCTCTAAAACTGGTAAACAATAATCACTTCAAGTAAACAACTATGACAACAAGTCAACAACCAAAAAACAAGAAACATAAAAATAAAATATTACAAAAAAAAAGGAAGTTGAAGAAAATCAAGAATCAAGAAAAGAAGAAAGGATGACATACCACACGAGCAAAGTGGTTAGTTAAAGAAGCACCCCAGCCACTATTATTGAATGACTCTTCAGTAATGGAATCACCAAAAAGTACCATCTTGGGCCTCATTTTTTTCTTCTTTGATTGATGTTTATGCCTGCAAATTTAAGAGGTATTTATAAGAGAGAAGGTTTGAGAGTGACATAAAAAAGCAAATTTATAAATATAAAATATAAAAAGATTAGGTGATGACAGATTAATAAAGATCACACAAGGGTAGGTGACTGTAACATCTTTTAATAAATACAATCACCGAACAGGCAACCGAAGGTACAGCTCCCTTGTATCAGAAGGATTTTAAGATTTTATGAGAACAAGGCTGTACCTTTGACATGTATAGATTTAGATAAGTACACATATATATGATGATCCTGTATGTATATTCTGTCCGTGTTTGCGAGTTAGTTACTCCCTCGTTTTCATTGAATTTTTTATATTATTTTTCGGTACACTTTTTAAATTTTTTTTTATGTATAAAAATTTTATGTTTAAATTTTTATTTAAAAAAAGAAATTTTTTTAAAAAAATTATAAAATTATACTTTATAAAAATATCAAAATATGTGTAAACAGTCAACGTAAACAATTCAGCGGGATGAAAAGAGTAAATGCTAAGAAAATACTGGACACTGGACATACACATACAGGGGTAGAAATTGTAAATTAAATATATCTTTATTAGATAAAAACCCCAACCATAACCATTCTCAACCATAACCGTCTTTCTAGCATCCGTAAGAGCATATGCACTCGTTAATGTCACCAATTCATCAATTCAATTAATGAATTAGTTATTATTTATTCTAAATCAACTTTTTTTCTTAATCTTCATGCACCAGCAAAACTCTGTCGATTCATCAATCACTATTCATCATATAAATTATATCCAATATAATATGAGAAATATGGATAATTTAAAATTATCATCAAAAATCGAAGATTCGTTATCACCAACAACATTAAATATAATAACTAAAAGTACATTAATTAATAAAAATTTAAATTTCGAATTATTTCAAATACGCTCCTCTTAGAATTCTTAACCAAAGAACTCTTAAAACTTATACATCTTAGGTAAGAGTTCAACCGCAGATTTTACCTTATTTGTTAGGGTTCTGCAGCAGAATTATACATTTATATTTGAAAACATTTTTAAGCATACACAACGATTCAAAAAATATGTATATAGATTTAGAGGGGTGTATTCAATACAGATTTTAAAGGATTTTTGAAATCAAGATGTATTCAATTTGGATTTTAAAAAATTTCTTTAAAATTTGATGGTATTCAATAGAGATTAGAAAAAGTCTTTTATAATCTGAGTGTATTCAATTTAGATTTTAAAAAGTCTACTGAAATCTATAGGTATTCAATTTGGATTTTTAAAAATCCTTCAAAATTCGATAGTATTCAAAAGTCCGTGGATTTTTTTTATTTGAAAAAGTGGTGAATTTTAATGGATTTACTAGTTCATTTTTAATATTTTGAAATCTCTTAAAAAATACATGAGATTTAGAACGATTTTTGGAAAACTTCACAAAATCAGCAAAACTCTGCAAGATTTTTTTATCAACTCCGTCAAAATCCACGAACAAGTAAAATCTTTTAAAATCCATGGATTATTATCAGTCCTTTAAAATCTGAAATCAATACAAATCTATTTAAAATTTAGGATTCTGCACCAGAATTTACCTTATATATTGTAATGGTTCTAAGATTTTATTTTAAGGATTGGTTCTAAATTGAGAGCTACCCCAATTATATATTAAACTATAATATTTATATTATTAATTACAATATTTCAAATAAATTTAAAATTTAAATAATGTTAAATAAATAAATATATAAAAGAACCGTGTTTTGCAGGAGATTAGAGCTGCTAATTCATAAAAGTCATAAAAATTTTATACATTTGGGCGGGTTTCACCAATTGATGGCGATTAACAACTCCATCAAAAATTAAAGATTTAGTTAATGAATTGATGGATCATCAGTTTTTGATGGAGTAAAAATGGAAACGGTGCATGGTACTTTTGCAAACTAAGATTGATAATGCTAATGAATCAATATTTTACTCCGTCCGGTGCATATGCTCTAATTCCAAGAGCACAAGTCAACTCTGCTGGGACCCAAATTACATGTCACATTATTAAAAAATGGATTTTAAGAAAAGTTGTCCAATTTCATCCAATGCAAAGTCAAAGTCCACCATTTAATAGGTCCCACTTGTTTACTTTATGTTTTATTTTTAATTAGTATTATGGATTAAATAATATTATTTTCCTATAATTATATTGTTAGGTCACACACACTGTAGAAGGGGGTTGAATACAGTGTATACTACAATCAAATCGAATTAAGAACACAAGTATGAAACACATAATAATCTTATTAATAAAATAATATTACAATGGAACCGTTCCCTCTCAGTGATGAACAAATATCACGAGAGCTGCTAGGGTTACAATGAATAATATTCTCGATTATGATAACACTTATAGTGTAAACCCTATGCTGTGTTTATATAGACACACAGTTACACGATAAACTTCTAATTGATATCGAACATAAGTCTGCATCCTAAAATATATCAAGTAGTTATCTTTTCTTCCAAGTATTCTATTCTTCATAGAATTCTTCTCCATGCATATCTCTTCTTATGTTTGCCTTAATCTTTTTTCCTTCAATCAGTCGTCTTCCTCATCTGAATATCTTCTTAAGTCCTGATATTATCTCCTGATAAATATCTTTTGATATCTTAAGTTCTGATAACTTAAGTTCTGATATCTTAAGTTCTGACTTCAGTATAAGTACTGATTTACAGTTAAGTCCTGATTTGTCCTGTTAGTTAAGATCTGAAAACTAAACACAAATCATTATTAGACATGACATCACAAATATATCTAATAATCTCCCCCAACTTGTAAATTAACATAATATACAAGTTCAATAGATATTTGATGATGTCAAAAACATTAAGTACAAATGCATATGAGAATTTGACTAAGTAACTACAACTCACAGTCTTTATAGATTTTACCATCCTTAAAGTCTGATATCAGCTTTAACCTGTATAACCTTCAGAATTTAACAGTTGTAGTCCTTGACTTGGCTTCAGTGTGTGATCTATCTAATGTCAGGAGTTGTTCTGAGATAGTTCCTTAACAAACTCCTCTCAGCATATTCAAGTTCATTCTGCATCCTCCTTTTTGCATCTTTAAGTTCAACTGTATCTTGTCCTGTTTGAAAGATAGCAGCCCTGAGATCATTTATTTTTGCTTTTCTTATATCCTGATCTAGTCTGATGACATAGGCTTTATCAGACTCTAGATTGAATTCAAGACCTAAAATACCAAGAATTGTAGTGATGATTTTGGCGGTATTAGGCTTCATCTCAACTATATCACCATTGTGAGTTCTGTACTTAGGATAGTATGGCCTTTCAGACTTTACAGAGTAAAGTTTCTTCTGCCTTTCAATATCAGATTTTAAGTAACTAGCAGCACCATCTGTTGATCTATTTTTCACTTGAAGTAGAAATAGCACATGTTGCAATTCTTCAAAATACTTCAAACGAATAGCATTCTTTCTAATCTAGAATACCCTCCCATCTGTCATGAAATACATCATGATATCTTCTTTCAGTACAGAGTGGTAAACCATTTATACAGACTCTAGTTGATTCAATCTTCCAGGAGTTGTTCCTACTTCTGGTTCACTCAAAGAAGTTGGATCATAGGTAGTATTATTTACTCTCTTTTCTTTAGAACTACCCAATCCTGATGTATCTCTAGCTTCCTTTCCTCGAATAACTCTAGCTTCAAAACCACTTGATGTAGTCTTCAAAAATTGAGTAGATTGTTGAGCTTTAGTAAACCCAGGTAGTAGAATTTTTGAAGGTTTAACATGAGCAATGTCAAAGGTTTCCTTTCCTTTATCTTCCGATATCAAGCCAACTTGAGCTCTGTCAGAGGTTGCTTGCTTCATTGTAATATCAGAATTTACTAAGTCCTGGTCTTGAACAACATGAGCTATGTCAGAGGTTGTTTGAATATTCTTTTTCTTCAAAATCAGACTAGTATCTTCATCATATTTTGCTTCCAAATCCATGATTGGCATATATACCTTTACAGGTTCATCAATTTTTGCTTTACCCTTGGATCTAGAATCAACTTCCACTTGTGATTTGGCTTTGGATTCAGATTTGATTGCCTCGGAGTTTGTCTTCTCTTTAATCACAATGCCCTTAGGCTTAGGTGGTTTCTTTGCAATAACTTGAGCTTTAGACTTGGATTTGACATTTTCTGCTTTAAGTCTGGCTTCTTCTTCCTTCAGACTTTCAATATCCATGCCTGGATTATCCTTTAGGAACAACCTTTTGGAAATCTCTTCATCAAGTTTCAAAGTTTGTTCACTAGAACTCATCCTTTTACCAGTATCAGAACTTGTTCTTCTCCCAGCATCAGAACTTGTTCTCTGTGTAGAAGTTCTTGCTTTTCTAGATGAAGAGCCTTTTCCTTGACCATGACCTCTACCCCTTTCAGAGTTTCCCTGGTCATCATTATCATTATCCTTACCCTTCAGTGGTTGATCAGTTTTGCATTTGGACTTAATCACTTTCTCCCCCTTTTTGGCATCATCAGGTAATAGGAGAGAGACAAGTAATTCCACAGAGTTTTGGATTTCATTGAGTTGATCTTGTTGAGCAGCTTGATTCTTCAAAATATCAGATATTTAAGCTTGCTGCTTTTCCTGAGACTTTTCAATGTACCCAATTCGGTCAAAATTTGACTTAAAAACCTGTTCTTTTCCAATTTAACATTTATGTCTTGCTGAATTAGGGTTTCATGAATTTTGTTCACCTTGGATTGAGTTACTGAGTGTTGACCTTGAAGGTGCCTTGTACTCAATGCAGTAACTCTGAGCTGTGCTTTGAAATCATCATTCATTAGCATCTTATTAGCTTTAGCCAGATGCTCAGCAAGAATATTTGCAGTAGGAACAAAATCAACTTTGTTCCACTCCTTGATCCATTCCTTTCCTCTTGGAGTTTCACTCCAAGGTACTGGTGCATCCCCTCTCACAAACTTCTTAATCAAATCAGCTTTATTAACTGCTGGTAGAGGTGCATGTCTGAAGGACCAGCTGTATCAACATTTTCATTTATAGCAGCTTTGTGACAGCCTCAACGCCGGGGTCAGGAGTTGACGTCACTAAACACAATTACCAAAAATATAAACAACAGAATTATTATTAAAATATACTAACTCGACCCCGAACCAAGATCCGATCCAGGTTCAAGTATAATTCAGGTTTCTCATTATTACAAACTCTTTATTCACTATCTACGACGCACTAACTTTATTCAGCAACTCTTCAGACCTCATGGTCTGAAACAAACTACCTCAGAGGAGCCAGGTCCAGAAGGGGCGGGAACATGGGTCGGTCTGACAGATCTTCTAGGCATCTGCGAAATATACGTAACAGTTTACAAGGGTGAGCATAATCGCTCAGCAGTACCAAATATGAATAACAAATTAAAACAGTAAAGTAACAATAATGGGAACAGAGCTGTAATCACGATATCAACTGGATAACACTAATTAGCATGCTTTGTGAAAACAACAATATAGTGTGCTGCATAATACCAGAGTCCAATTTTAGCATGCTAATCATTTTATAAAACCGCTGTATCAATAAATCATGCTTTCATATAATTCACAAATCCCAATCAGATACATAGCGGATTTGTGAAGACAGCTGATCAGGCTATCAACACCAGACGGCTCTAACTGCCATCCTATTTACCTGTTCCGGAACTCAGAGACTAGCTAGGTCTATGACCTGCTGGACTAATCGGTTTTATAATGCGCGCAACCGAATTAGCCTCTTACGCCACCTCAATAGGCCTACTCTGACCCCAATGTATCTCATATCTGACCGTTTTATCCAGTTTTCAAAACACTTGTACCCATCTCATTTTCAAAATCATTTATTTAGCCAGCACACATATAAAATTCGTTTCGCAATTCATTTCATTTGAGATAGGTACCTTTTGAAGTTACTTCTCCCCAAAATAATTCGAAAACGGTGATTTTATAACTACGGGGAATACGTAACTTATAACGTTTCTGTTCCATTACGAGAATAAAACATTTAGCTATCCATATACACTGAACCATAAAAGAATGGTCAGGGGTACTTGCCTTGCAACGCTTTACAAACCCTAATAGCTTTCACGCTGATTTCGATCCTGGAACGACTCGATTGGGATCTACAATTACAAAATACCCTAATTAGTTATACCGACATGCTTGATATCCTCAAATCCTAATAACCCAAATCCGACAACCCGACTCATATTATTATTATACACATAACCTGTAATCACATAGTCATATAGTCGGAAATATTGTTAAGATAACATATAAATATATATTTTCGAACATATTTTTAGGAAATTTTGGCAGCATCTTATTTATTTATAGGACTACCCGTCGATTGTAATCGACGTCAACAATCACACAATTCACCATATTACTTCGTCCTTTTATACAACTTACATCCCAACACCAATCACAATTAATTATTTAAATCCAGAAATATTTTATGAAAAATCATTTTATTTATTTATAAAATTTAGGACTCAAAACATCGTCATCACCGTCCACCGTTGACTCGCCGAAGTTCATTGTCAACGGCGGCACAATTTATTGGCGCCCGACATATTACGGGTTCCCAAATAAATTATACCGATATTTTAAAACCATTTCCAGCACGAATAATTAATATCACGAATATAAATCAATAATTCCCTGCAATAATGGAATTTAAACAAAATTAAAATCTGTAATAAACCAACCCAACAGAGCATAAACAACCCACCAAATCCAAACCACAAGCCCAACAGTTAACATAACTGTAAGGCCCAACAACAAAACCAAGGCCCGAATACACAGGCCCAACCGAAAACCACAGAGCAGCAACCGCATCCACACACACGGCCACGCGCCGCCCCCCACACACACTGCACACAGCACAACACATACAACACTGCACATATGCACACACAGAGCACACACATATATATATATATATATATATATATGTATATGTATACCAAATGAGCAAGAATTGAACCAAGCCAAACTGAAAAACACAGCGGCGGCTCACCGGAAAAATAAGCCGGAAAGAAACAGTAAGAGGAACGAAGCCCAGGGAAGCGAAAAGGAAGAAGATGATAGCCGAGAAGAAAAAAAAACCGAGCAAACTCGAAGTATTCGAGAGAGAGAACAGAGAGAATTGAGAGACAGTCGGGAGAGAGAGACAAGACAAGTGATGTTTATCCCCTCTCCCAATTTGATTATTCAGCCTCCTGACTTAACCAACGCACGACACGTGTCCAACTTCGTTGGATACGTGTCGTTTTATTTTCGTTTTAACTGACTGCAAGCCCGACACGCTGTTTTAATCTATTTTTAAGGGTCCAATTTATAAATAAATATTAAACAGAATATCGCCTTAACAGAGTTAATATGATACAAATATTCCGAAATTATTTAAATCATAAGTTTCAGAATTTTAAAACAATTCTGGGTTGCGCTGCATACCCGCTTTTTAATAAATAACGAAATGACGCGCGCATAAAACGATTCCTGAAAATTCTCAAAATAATTTTAAAATTCTCCGAATAATATGAACTTAATAAAATATAAATTTTATAATTTTTAAAGATTCCTATAATTAAATATGGATTTTAGCATTTAACACACTCAGAAAATCATTTTAAAAAATGAATAGTTAACAAAATATTGATTTCTCAATTTTTATAAAGTCCTAAAAATAATTATTGAGATTATAAAATTAGAAAAACCAATTTTAAAGACAACTCAAATATTTATGAAATTAAAATTACCATAAATTCACTTTTACAAGCGAAATAAAATCATATAACTCGCCAATAAACCACATAATTCCAAGTCCACATATTAACAAATCATAAATATTTAAATAACAATCAGTAACTGCTGCCAAAAATCAATACACACCTTTATTTATTTACTTAAACTTTTATTACACTTCCAAATATTAAAAATAAAATAAAAATACACGAGTCGTTATATTCTTTCCCCCTTAAAAAGATTCTGTCCCCAGAATCTGACTCAGCTAAACAAATGAGGATAATTATCAAGCATGTCTGACTCTAATTCCCAAGTAGACTCTTCTACTCGAGGATTCTTCCACAAAACTTTTACTATAGGAATCGATTTATTCCTAAGGACTCGTTCTTTACGGTCTAAAATTTGGACCGGTGGTTCCACATAAGACAAATCTGGTTGAAGCTCAATTGGTTCGTATTCTATGACTTGATTCGAATTAGGGACATAGGGCTTCAACATAGACACGTGGAACACATTATGAATGTGCTGCCACTGCGGTGGTAACGCTATCTCATAAGCGACCTTTCCTACTTTCTTCAAAACCTCAAAGGGTCCTATGAATCTAGGGCTAAGTTTACCCTTCTGACCAAATCGTACTAACCCTTTCCAAGGCGATACCTTTAGTAACACCAACGCTCCTATTTCAAAGTTCATGTCTTTCCTATGCATATCTGCGTATTTTCTTTGTCTATCTTGAGCTGCTTCCAATCTTTTCCGAATCAACACTATAGCATCTCTAGTCTGCTGAACCAACTCAGGGCCTAACACTTTCTTTTCTCCTACCTCATCCCAGTACAATGGTGACCTACATTTTCGACCATACAAAGCTTCATAAGGTGGCATCCCTATACTGGCATGGTAGCTATTATTATATGAGAATTCAATTAAAGGTAGGTGCTCATCCCAATTACCCTCAAAATCTAAAACACAGACTCTCAACATATCCTCTATGGTCTGAATTGTCCTCTCACTTTGGCCATCCGTATGAGGATGATAAGCAGTGCTCATATTCAATTTCGTTCCTAGGCACTCTTGGAATTTAGTCCAGAACCTGGAATTAAATCTCGGGTCTCGATCCGACACTATAGAAACAGGAACTCCATGTTTGGTAACTATATCATCCAAGTATAACTTAACTAATTTTTCTAATGAATACCTTTCATTAATCGGAAGAAAATGCGCCGACTTAGTCAATCTATCAATGATTACCCAAATAGCATCATGATTCGCTCTCGTCTTTGGCAATCCTACTACAAAGTCCATAGCAATGTCTTCCCATTTCCATTGGGGAATCTCCAAAGATTGTAACAATCCACTTGGTCGTTGATGCTCTGCTTTCACCGTCTGACACACGTGACATTTACTTACCCAATTGGCAATATCTTTCTTCATTCCTGGCCACCAAAAATTTCTCTTCAAATCCTGGTACATCTTGGTACTACAAGGATGGATAGAAAACCTAGAGTTATGTGCTTCCTGCAATACTTCGTTCTTCAACTCTGTTACATCAGGAATCCATACTCTGGATGAAAATCTATATAAATCTTGACTATCTTTTTGAGTACACAACTCTTCTCCTGTCAAAGTATCCAACTCTTGCTCCATAACTCCTTCTTGACATCTTCTAATCTTTTCCATTAATGCTGGCTGGAAAGTAACTTCATATAGCTGCTCCTGAATTTCATTTGGTACTCGAACTTCAATTTCCATTCTTTCTAAATCTTGCGCCAACTCTTCCGCAATCTTAATCATATTCAGCCTTTCCTTTCTACTCAAGGCATCAACCACTACATTGGCTTTACCTGGGTGATAGTTAATTGAACAATCATAGTCCTTAATCAACTCCAACCACCTTCTCTGTCTCATGTTCAGATCTTTCTGCGTGAATATATACTTTAGGCTCTTATGATCGGTGTAAATATCGCATTTCTCTCCATACAAGTAGTGACGCCATAACTTTAAAGCAAATACTATAGCCGCCAATTCAAGGTCATGAACTGGATATTTTTGTTCGTGAGGCTTTAGTTGTCTGGAGGCATACGCAATCACTTTGTCATGCTGCATTAACATACATCCCAATCCTTTCAGAGAAGCATCACTATAAATTACAAAGTTTGCCGTCTCATCTGGCAATGCTAACACTGGAGCCGTCGCTAATCTTCGCTTTAACTCCTGGAAACTCTCTTCACACTTTTCCGTCCAAACAAACTTCTCATTCTTCCTGGTCAACTTAGTTAGTGGGGATGCAATCTTTGAGAAATCCTTCACAAACCTTCGATAATATCCTGCTAATCCAAGAAAACTTCTTATTTCCGTGGGTGTCTTCGGTTGCTCCCATTTTGATACGGCTTCAATCTTTACCGGGTCTACTTTGATACCTTCCTTACTCACCACATGTCCAAGAAACTGTACCTCCGTCAACCAAAACTCACACTTAGAAAATTTAGCATACAATTGCTTTTCTCTTTAACTTTTGAAGGGCAATCTGCAGATGCACCGCGTGATCTTTTGGATTCTTCGAATATATGAGGATGTCATCAATAAATACAATAATAAACTTATCCAGATACTCTTTATATACCCTATTCATCAAATCCATGAAAGCTGCTGGCGCATTCGTCAATCCAAACGACATTACTAGAAACTCGTAATGGCCATACCTTGTTCGAAATGCAGTCTTGGGAATATCCTCGGGCTTTATCTTCAATTGGTGGTAGCCGGACCTTAAATTAATCTTTGAAAAGTAACATGCTCCCTTAAGCTGGTCAAACAAGTCATCGATCTGCGGCAAGGGATATTTATTCTTTATTGTCAACTTATTCAACTCTCTGTAATCAATACACAATCTCATACTTCCATCATTTTTCTTCACAAATAACACTGGAGCACCCCACGGGGAAACACTAGGTCGAATAACTCCTTTATCCAATAACTCTTGAAGTTGCTTAGCCAATTCTTTCATTTCAATCGGGGCCATTCTGTATGGAGCCTTAGAAACTGGTTTAGCTCCAGGTATCAAATCAATGGAAAACTTTATCTCACGATCAGGTGGCAATCCTGGTAATTCTTCTGGAAAAACATCAGGGAATTCTCTTACTACAGGGATGTCATCCAAAATAGGGGTCTCTTTCTTCGTATCCACTACATGAGCTAAGTACGCTTCACATCCTTGTCTCAGCAATTTTCTTGCTTGCATCACTGAGAGAAACTTCCTATCTCGCCTCTGCCCTTGGTAACTGATCCTTCTATTATCTGAGGTGCACAAAACAACTCTCTTTTTCTTACAATCAATGTTTGCCCTATATCGAGACAACCAATCCATACCTAGAATAACATCAAAGTCTCCCAACTCGAAGGGTATTAAGTCAACAAGGAACATATACCCCGAAATCTCTAGGGAACAACTAGGACAAAATTGTTTTACAAGTACTTTATCCTTATTAGCCACTTCTATAGTTAAGGGTTCATCTAAATCTTCTAGCATTAATTGCATTTTATTCACACAACTCACAGATATAAAAGATTTTGACGCTCCCGAATCAAACAAAACATTAACAGGTACGGAATTAAGAATAAGCGTACCTGCAACCACATCAGAGTCATGACCTGGAGATTTCTGGGTCATCTTAAAAGTCCTAGCTCTCGCAGTACTGGTTGCTGGTCCTTGAGACACACTCCTTCCCGCATTACCTTGGGTCACTGACTTGCAATTCCTAGCTATGTGTCCCACTTTGCCGCAACTAAAACAAGTAACTCCTTGAATCTCAGATATAATAACCCCAATTTTTGGAAAATTTTTGAAATCCTTATGAATAGTGTTTTTGCTGAATGAGAAAACTTTTCATGCCACACTATGTAGGGGTTCTGTTATTGATCTTCTGGGATATTATTAGTACTCTATGTGGTATATAAGTGTATGTAAAGATCGTCAGAATCCAATTCCGAACACTTTGATTTTTCCCGGAAATCCACTAGATACGGAAAGAATTGAGTATAAGGTAACATGATAAAAAGGATTTAAATTAAAGAATTATAAGAGAGGGTCATAAAAGGAATATAATATATTGAGAAAGGTTAAGGGAACCTAAGTAATAAGATCCCGGGTATGATCCCTCAAACGATAAATGAAAACGAAAGTTAAGCGAACCGTATAACAGATCAGCGGTCATTAGGCAAACAATTAGAAGCTAATCAAAGAGATTAGTGGGGATGATATTATCCAACCAATAGAAAGAGGACAAAGGAGGGATGATGACATCACAAAGTGATGCAAGCATGACATAAGAAGGAAGGAAATGTGGTGGAATATTAACCACACAAAACCAAGGTTAATTTGGTAATTAACCTAAAACAAATCAAATAAGCAACCAACCAAAACAAATCAAAACAAAAACACAAAACATTTTATCTTCTCCAAGCTTTACTCTCGGCTTTTTACTATTTCAAAGAAAAGAATTTTCAAAATCCAAGTTCAAGGCTTCCTAAATTGGTAAGATAATTCCCTAGTATTCCTTATGCATAGTTATGGCTATTCTATGAGTTTAAGCCTCCAAATCATTCACAATCTTCTTCAAGAAATCAATGAAGAAGACAATGAATAGTGACTTCAAGAATTTTAACTTTATTTTCTTGCTTTTCCTTTAAGATCCAAGCATCCCTAAGTCATCTCAAGGCTTCTTAAGGCTTCCTAGCTACTCACACCACTTCAAGGAAGGTATATCATCTCCAAACCCTAGCTTTACTTTGTTAAATAGGATGATTTTAGTTGTTATGGTGATATAGTATCTTAATGCTTGTTGGTTTAGAATTTGGGTTGGAGTGGTAGTGAAATGGATGGTGAATCTTGTTATTTTGGTTAAAAGAACTTAGGTATAGTTAAATTCAAGCTTAAGCATAAGTATAAATGTTAATATTGAATTGATTGGGGCTATTATGATGTGGTATGGATGGAGTTTGGATTGGGATGTGATTGTGGCTTGATTATGGGTTGTTTTGGAATGGTTTAAATTTGGGAAATCGCGTAAACATAGCCGTCGTAATGCCCAATTTACCGTAGACTGTTTTTGTTCTTAACATCAGAACCCTTAAACTCACTGCTAGGTTTTGACCATTGCCATGTTTAGATAGTTCATGTTACGAGCTTCGTTTTGATATGTGGTTCGTTTGATTCCGATCAACGGTTTAGGAGAAACGGCCGTTTTAAGTAACGACGTTTCGCGAACGAACCCTTACCCCTCGCCTTACTTTGAAACATAGGTTAAAGACCTTAAAGGACTAATTGAAGTATAAAACATTTATGTAAGGTGTAATAGGCAGTTGGTAAGACACTCGCGAAGGAATCGCCTTAAAACTCGTAATGGTTAAATTATTAAAAATGGTGGAGCCGAGGGTACTCGAGTGACTTAAGAGAATCAGTAAGCGCAAAACGAGCGTTAGAGTCTGAGTTGGTTAGAGTATAGATTTACAAATGACTTTGGTTTAATTCCAACTTACTTGTTGCTTATAGATTACCAGACTCGTCCTGAGCCATTCGTAACCCCCAGTCGCTCAGGCAAGTTTTCTACCCGTTATACTGTTGTTGTGATGTATATGTGTATATGCATGATCCTGCGATAAATGCATATTTGTTATTAGCAAATTCTTGCGATATATTGTAGCATGTGATATGGTATATATGCATGCCTGTTTCATATTCTTGGATTATATATCTGTTGGTTAAAATGCTTACAGTTGCATAATACCTATGCTAGAGATAAGCGGTATTTGAATTTACCCTTAGTATAGGGGATCAAAAGGTGAACATATTTCTAAACCGGGAGTCGATGTTCCCGAGTATAATATATATTTATATATATATGGTTATAGTTTTCAAAACTATTAATCAAATAAGGTTTATTCGATAACTTTAACTTTATTTTATTATTGAATATTATTTCGAATATTCATCCGAGGACTTATGACTCCTTTATTTTATTATTGAATATTATTTCGAATATTCATTCGAGGGCTTATGACTTAGTTTATATTATTTAATGATTATTAATTGGATAGTCATTTGAGGATGTATTGACTCCTTTATTTTATTTAATGAATATTATTTATAATATTCATTCGAGGTATTATGACTCCGCTTATTATTTAATAATATTCTTTATTTTATTTAAGAATAATGTTCGATAATCAAACTTACTTTTGATATTCAAATAAAGATATTACTTTCATATAAGTATATCTTTGGTTATTTAATACTCATTTCAAGTATAAGTCTTACAACTTTTACTTCAATTATTTGTATAAAGATTATTCTTTATGGGAATATTATTTAAATAATAATATTCAGACATTTTCTAATTATATTGGGACTGATTTACTTCATTAAATCAGCATTACTCCAAACACTCTTTAAAGTGTTTTCGAGTCTTCAAAATGATTTTTAAAAGTTAGAGCGGATCCCAAAACTCATTTTTATATTTAAGATCTTCCTTTTAAAAAGGGGATTTAAATACTCGCTCAAAACCTGAGGGATCCGGCTCTATGGTGTATTTTATATTCGCAACAAGGTTGCAGTTTTGGTAAATGAATTGATTACTTACCCAACGTTTGGGAAGTAAATCCATCTATCGAGTCGGCATAAGCAACATGGGCTCAGTGGGCGTCCATGATAGTGTAAGTGGCTCAGTGGGAGTCTATCAAATGCATAAGTGGCTGAGTGGCAGTCCAGCATAAGGTCCTATTGCGACCAGGGTGATGACCAGTGGGGAATTCGTCCATCTACTAGTAGAAAAGGTTACTTATTGGTATCTTTGCCTGATCAGCAAGATATCAGGTTTATGCCAAAATTCTTTCCTTTCCAAATTTATTGGATATTGCAATTCTATTCATAATTTACATGACAGAGGTTTTCAGGAAACGTATGTATATATATAGGTGTATATATATATCGGGACTTAATGAAGTATATCATAACTTCATTTCCTTCAAAATATTTCAAAGATTGAATCTATTCAAGTCTTATCTTGTAGTCTCATCAGTGTGATGAACTTTTGAAACTAATTATAACTTGAACGGTGGTAGTTCAAGTAGTATTTGGAAAAGATATAAGTATATTGGAGTATCTTGTAACTTCATCTTTTAAACTTATATCTAGTAAATGATTATCTTATGCATGACAAAGATTTTCAGAAAAACGTTGAGACAAGGTTAGATATATGAGATCACCTTGCAACAATATTTTTATACAGTTATACACTGGAACTCTGTGTGTATTATGCATGGAAGAGGACTTCCCATATTTTGAAAAGTATATATGTATATATATATACTGAATATTTTGCGACTTCATCGCATTAAGATATCAACTTGGTTCATTTCTTTTGACCAAGACTTTCATGAGTACTATGAGAAGGCTCATATATTGTTAATCATTATACATATTATTTTGGTGGGCTTGCTGCTCACCCTTGCTTCTTCTTTCATCACACAACATCAGATAGATAAGATGAACAGGACCAAGCTCCCAATTCGCAAGCGGATAGGAAATGTTCCGCAGCTTTCTGGAAGCGTTGAGGCCGCTGTAGCTGAGGTAGAAATTACCAATAGGCTAAGTTTTCAACTAATAATGTACCAGACTTATGTATATTATGAATTGTAATAATGGCAAAGAAATGTAAATTTATTCAGAAACCTGTTTAAGGTGCATTGGCATATAATTGTGGAATAAAACGACTTGTGATTATTTTTGGATATTCATCTCTGAGGCTATAACTTGTTGTGTGTGTGTTTAATGGTGGGGTCACAGTACAGAGTAGTTGATTATTTATTAAGATTGGGTGTTGTTAAGGGAAATGGAACTCGTGACAACCCGGATCCCCGACCTCGGATTTGGGGGTGTTACAGAAATGGTATCAGAGCTAAGCGTTATAAACCTCAGAGATGATGTGACGTTAAGATAATAAGTTCACTAAGAAAATAAGAACTCTTGCCAAGTTCATAGTCGGACTACCTAACGTAGTACTGACAGTTAAAACCCTTATGGGAACCCTTATAAATATCGTGATAGTAATATAGTTCGTTCTCGTATAGGGCAGCGGGGCACCGAACCCTGAGGTTCAGGAGCATCAGCATGAGGATGTTTTATTACAAGCTGGAGATCAAATTGTGAATCCGATGGAGTACCCTAATGAGGGACCGGATGAGATTCATATTGAGAATGTTGCGGTTGAGGATGTTATTCCGGAAAGGATTTTGGCTGAGGAGGATCTCATGGAGGATCCTGATGAGAATGAAGAGAGGACCGCTGAGGAATTGATGACCGTAGTCAGGGCGACTACCAGAGCAAGAATGGCCGCGAGGGTGGCACTAGAGGATGAAGAGTTACCAAAGGCACAAAGGTTAATGAGGGCAGAAGGAGTGGGGCCTTCCACGACCCCAATTATACCAGTATCAGACCCTCTTCCAGAGGTTCCGGTAGACATCCATGAGGTTCCACCAATTCCTGTTCCATCCCCGGTACAGAGCCCAACACCTACTGAGGAAATGCCACTTTTATCTCCTGCACCATTGTCACCTGATACCGTGCTTGGTTATCCATTTGGATCTCCTGGGTCTGCGCCACCTGCACCCCATGGACTGCTAGATGCTACCACTCAGGCTTCTCTTATCGCCAATTATCATATGACTTTGGGTGGCCTGTCTGAGGCCCGTAATGTTAGGAGTGATCTGTTGGATCGACTTACTGCACCGAGGATTGAGGGTGGCGTACTTCCGGCAGGATTAACTCATAGCATGGAAAGGATTGAGGCTACCACCCGTGTTACAGCTAGAGGCCATCTCGAGGGTCAGATTGATCCGGCTCTACTTGCAACAATCTTAGACCTCATCACTTCTGTGATGGAGCAGGTTAGGGATGTCGTGCGTGCCCGCATTTCTTGATCCATAATAGTGTGCAGAGTCTGAGCAATCTGACAAGAATTTCATGTAGCACCGCTTTTGGAGGATTAGCCTAAGTTATGAATGATTAGTTTTAATGACGAGATGACTATCTATGGTAGTACTTTTGGGATAGGAGTGATAAGATCAAATGATGTAATTCTCTTTAATATGTTCAGTTGTTGTACCCTCGAACAAATGGTTATGTATATATTCGTTAATTTCAGTTCAGATCAGTTTGTTTGTGATAAAATCACATTGTTAATTGCTCTATTAACACTTAAGAGAGTGTCATGAAGTTTATCGAACTTGAGAATTCATAAATTGCAATCATGCAAGGACTGAACGAGGGAAAGACTTAAGCAAAGTAAGTAAGACAAATATCCAGAGATTCTCAAAATTTTTCCAAGTAATATGCCCCCACAAGGAATAAGATTAGGGGCAAACCTTGAATGTGATAATCAGGGAGGTCGTAATTAATATATAAGGAACCCAGTAGAGGCGAGAGCCTGGCTAAAGAAAATATAGGAATCATTTGAGATTCTAAATGATGGACGAATCACAAAAGACTGTTTTTGTCACTTACCCTCCTAAGAAAGAGGCCACCCGCTGGTGAAAGACCAAGAAAGGCACAGAGCCAGAGGTTAGAATAAACTGATTAAAAGTTAGTCAATTGTTTTCGGGAAAGTAATTCCCAAGGTTATGGAGATAATGTAAAATCTTTAGAGCGAGAACAAAGGCGGACGAGTATGATGAAATATGAAGCTAAGTTGTAAAAGTTGTCAAGATTCGTTTGGATGACAAGAATCCCAGAATGATGTGATGATTGAAGTCAATGATTAGTGGGTTCATGAATTAATGATAAGAGAAAGGAAAATAAAAAGAAACTAAAGTGGAAAGGAATATAAAGGCAATAGAGTTTGAGGAATGATAAGGGAGTTGGGTATGAGGAAACCCTAAAGACTCGTAGCAATAGAAATAGAAAAGTATGTAATCGTCAGGATGAGGGTGATTCACCATGAGTTAAAGTTGATGATTGAAGGAACAAGAGATACATATATTTTATCCCCTGTAAGTTGGGAGGATTCGAGGAAACCTTGAGACAGTTCGAAGGATAAATAATGAGACGCGAATAGACTGAGGAGACAAGGAAGTAAGAAATTAGGAAAATTGGATGAAGGAAGTGACCTTCAAGAATGTGAAGTGTAAGACCGGTGGCTTGATACCCAGAAAGGGAGACGCCAGGTATGAAAGATATCCCAACATTGAGATGACTGTTGAGATAAACAACAAAAGCAAATAAGGAATTATTAAGAAGAAGTTCACGTTGAACACGACCAATATCTTCCAGAACATCCTTGTTATCGTTACCAGATTAGGCAAGAAAAGCGGATAACCGTTGTTATCTTTTGGAGGCCATTTTGATTAATCTCATTTTGTATACAGATGTTATTGTGAAATTAGGCATATACTATCGAGGTGGGAATGATTGAATAAGACACCCTTATCAGGGATATATGACTTGATTTATCCATGGAAGGATGCAAGTACCTTTTAAAGGTGGAATTAAGGATAGAACATCGGTAACTTAAAATGAATCCTAGGGGAATTCATAAAGGTTGGCATTTCACCCTTAATAGGGACAGTATGAGTTTTGACAGTATGATTTGGAAAGGGTTAAGGTAACAACAACCTTTAAGAATCAGTGGAGAAATTTTTCAGAAGTATATAGACAATGGTTTTAGTATTAGTAAATGGTATTTTGATATGCCCTGTATCTAGGGAATACAGGAGGAACGATTCAAGGATAACCTTAGAGGTTTTACAAGGAGAAAGGTAAAATTCAAAATTTTCAAGAATAGAAATGTTGATAAAGGAAATATGACGTAATTATATTGATGCCAAGTGAGGCACGTGTAAAACCACGAGAAGGTATGGATCGAACCAGTAATGGTCGAAATTGTTCAGGGCAATTAGGACTTAAGATAAAAGATGTTCTAATTATGATTGAGAGTCAGTCATGAAAGTGATTAACCTCTAAAGACTGAGGCAATAACTTATGGAAAAATGGTAATTTTTTTTTTACTCATCAGATTTTAAGGAAAACATCTTCACATAAGCTGTGATTGAAATAAGGTAGAAAATTTATTTGGAGGTGGTTAAAATGACATTGACTGTAAGGAAATTTTACTATCAGGAAAGGCCAAAGAGGTGGCCGACACTTTAAAGGTAAGAGGATAATTATAGGCGCTTGTGCCAAAGGAATACAGTGATGATGGTTAAAGCTATGCGGGTTGTATTATGGTTTGGAAGATTGACATTCCTTCTGATGACTGTGCAATACCCAACCGTAATAGTGGTTGGTAAAGGTTTAATTCGTGTAATCGCCATGAGCGGGCTATCTATCTCAGAAGGTACTATCTTGAGAATAATCCAGGACCATATTTCAAAAAAAGGACTAAACGAACCTTGAGTTAAGTCTTCTATTTAAGGCATACGATTAAGAATGGTATTCACCTGCTATCATTGCTTTGACTGAAACTCTTCTGCAATTTTATCTACTTCATGTCATGTATGTATGTCAGGATCAGGAGTGTTCTTCATGAATCATGAATGGTGATTAGGTTACCTCCTTAGAAGAATTTTATACGACATATATGGACTCCGTATGGTTAGATATTAAGATTTCATGGAAAGTGAATGATGATAGTAGGTCAGTGGTGGACCATAGTAAGGCAACAATGATTCTGCGAGTAATGAGCTGATTACAACCATGAGAGTTGTATTAGAATGGATGTTGAGATTAAGTACCACTAATCGGGTCGTGGTAGTGTATAAGTTATCATTGATAGACTAATTAAGTAGAGTATCTACCTATTGAATATTTATTCCTTCTTATCAATAGAGAGTCGTATTACTATATGAGGAAGGTTGCGTTGCGAGCATAGAATCCTAGTAACGGTGATATATAGAATGAGATCCCAAATTCGATTTTCGATGTCGAGGGAGTTTCAAAGGTGATTGTGTATAAGCTCGAGGAAGAGCATGGGTCCATAGAATGATGGACGGGATAGCGAAAATATTTAGGCATGTGAAATACGATGCTATAATACTTGATGTTGATATAAATACATATATGTTTTGTTCTCCTATGACAAACCTCTATAGTTCAGAGGTAGATTCCAAGCCAGATATTTTATGGCAATATTTTTTTACATATATACAATTCTCTTCAGTTCGTTCTTTTCTCTTCTTTTCATTTCATGTAAGCTGAGAAGAACAACCCTTCCAGAAGGGGAGGTATTGCCGAATGACTATCTATCTTTGTGATAGAAGCCTAGTAGGATACCACATGTTGTTTAATTGCTTGTCAAGTACTAAAGGCTGGCCACCTTCTGTACTAACTATGCAATAGAACAAGTGTTCATGATCATAGTGATCTCTCAACAAATTCCTTTACTTCTATATGATTGATCAAACTTTGGAAATAGAAACAGCTGAAAAAGGAGTAATAAAGTTGCGGTGGTATGGAAACACATTCGTGATACTAACGTTGACATGGGTATTAAAAGGTTATAGAACGCTAACGAGCAAAAGTATAACCAGTATAATATTAGGAACGGAAGGTAGTAGCGATTACGAACTCGAAAAGAATTGGTATTGAGAAGCAAAAGCTCTAATGCTAAAAGCTATAATGAGAGTCTGTGCAATAGACTTGAAAGAAATTGGAATGATCACTTAACACGGGTTGAGTTTTCTTACGACAATAGATCATATGTCAGTATTGAGGTATCGCCTTATGAGATCCTTGAGGGAAGACAATGTCAATCTCCCTTATGTTAGGATGAAGTTGTAGAGCGCAAGATGCTCGGACCCGCAGTAGTCCAAAGGACCAGGGATATAATAGATCTAATCAGAGGACGACTGGTAGTAGCCAGGAAGGACATAAGAAGTATGTCGATTTGACACGAAAGGACAAAGAATAGGAAGGAGGGAACCTTGTATTGTTAAAAGTATTCCCTTGAAAAGAATTAATGAGATTCGGAAAGAAAGGAAAGCTAAGTCCACCAATTGTTGGACCCTTGGATATATTAAGAAGTATTGGGAAGTTAGCATATGAGCTAGCCTTACGCCAGAACATGTAGCAAGTCATAACGTGTTTCACGTATCAATGTTAAGGAAGTGTAATTCGGATGCCAGATAAATAGGGGCATATGAGCGCATAGACATGCCACCAGACGTAACCTATATGGAGCAACCAGGAAGGGTTATAGAGTGAAAAGGAACAAGTGCTTAGGAGAAGGGTTATCAAACTAGGCGGAGTTTGGTGGTAGGACCACAATGTGGGAAAATTTACTTGAGAGTTAGAAAGTATAATGCTAAGAGAGTATCCCTATTCATTTT
The DNA here is from genome assembly GCF_009905375.1 of Apium graveolens. Classification (NCBI taxonomy): domain Eukaryota; kingdom Viridiplantae; phylum Streptophyta; class Magnoliopsida; order Apiales; family Apiaceae; genus Apium; species Apium graveolens. The sequence goes on from NC_133653.1 coordinate 55,087,145, forward strand.
CCATCTGATTCCGGGACGGAATCATTTTAAGAAGGGGAGACTGTAATAACCCCAATTTTTGGAAAATTTTTGAAACCCTTATGAATAGTGTTTTTGCTGAATGAGAAAACTTTTCATGCCACACTATGTAGGGGTTCTGTTATTGATCTTCTGGGATATTATTAGTACTCTATGTGGTATATAAGTGTATGTAAAGATCGTCAGAATCCAATTCCGAACACTTTGATTTTTCCCGGAAATCCACTAGATACGGAAAGAATTGAGTATAAGGTAACAGGATAAAAAGGATTTAAATTAAAGGATTATAAGAGAGGGTCATAAAAGGAATATAATATATTGAGAAAGGTTAAGGGAACCTAAGTAATAAGATCCCGGGTATGATCCCTCAAACGATAAACGAAAACGAAAGTTAAGCGAACCGTATAACAGGTCAGCGGTCATTAGGCAAACAATTAGAAGCTAATCAAAGAGATTAATGGGGATGATGTTATCCAACCAATAGAAAGAGGACAAAGGAGGGATGATGACATCACAAAGTGATGCAAGCATGACATAAGAAGGAAGGAAATGTGGTGGAATATTAACCACACAAAACCAAGGTTAATTTGGTAATTAACCTAAAACAAATCAAATAAGCAACCAACCAAAACAAATCAAAACAAAAACACAAAACATTTCATCTTCTCCAAGCTTTACTCTCGGCTTTTTACTATTTCAAAGAAAAGAATTTTCAAAATCCAAGTTCAAGGCTTCCTAAATTGGTAAGATAATTCCCTAGTATTCCTTATGCATAGTTATGGCTATTCTATGAGTTTAAGCCTCCAAATCATTCACAATCTTCTTAAAGAAATCAATGAAGAAGACAATGAATAGTGACTTCAAGAATTTTAACTTGATTTTCTTGTTTTTCCTTTAAGATCCAAGCATCCCTAAGTCATCTCAAGGCTTCTTAAGGCTTCCTAGCTACTCACACCACTTCAAGGAAGGTATATCATCTCCAAACCCTAGCTTTACTTTGTTAAATAGGATGATTTTAGTTGTTATGGTGATATAGTAGCTTAATGCTTGTTGGTTTAGAATTTGGGTTGGAGTGGTAGTGAAATGGATGGTGAATCTTGTTGTTTTGGTTAAAAGAACTTAGGTATAGTTAAATTCAAGCATAAGCATAAGTATAAATGTTAATATTGAATTGATTGGGGCTGTTATGATGTGGTATGGATGGAGTTTGGATTGGGATGTGATTGTGGCTTGATTATGGGTTGTTTTGGAATGGTTTAAATTTGGGAAATCGCGTAAACATAGCCATCGTAATGCCCGATTTACCATAGACTGTTTTTGTTCTTAACATCAGAACCCTTGAACTCACTGCTAGGTTTTGACCATTTCCATGTTTAGATAGTTCATGTTACGAGCTTCGTTTTGATATGTGGTTCGTTTGATTCCGATGAACGGTTTAGGAGAAACGGCCGTTTTAAGTAACGACGTTTCGCGAACGAACCCTTACCCCTCGCCTTACTTTGAAACATAGGTTAAAGACCTTAAAGGACTAATTGAAGTATGAAACATTTATGAAAGGTGTAATAGGCAGTTGGTAAGACACTCGCGAAGGAATCGCCTTAAAAATCGTAATGGTTAAATTATTAAAAATGGTGGAGCCGAGGGTACACGAGTGACTTAAGAGAATCAGTAAGCGCAAAACGAGCGTTAGAGTCTGAGTTGGTTAGAGTATAGATTTACAAGTGACTTTGGTTTAATTCCCACTTACTTGTTGCTTATAGGTTACCAGACTCGTCCCGAGCCATTCGTAACCCCCAGTCGCTCAGGCAAGTTTTCTACCCGTTATACTGTTGTTGTGATGTATATGTGTATATGCATGATCCTGCGATAAATGCATATTTGTTATTAGCAAATTCTTGCGATATATTGTAGCATGTGATATGGTATATATGCATGCCTGTTTCATATTCTTGGATTATATATCTGTTGGTTAAAATGCTTACAGTTGCATAATACCTATGCTAGAGATAAGCGGTATTTGAATTTACCCTTAGTATAGGGGATCAAAAGGTGAACATATTTCTAAACCGGGAGTCGATGTTCCCGAGTATACTATATATTTTTATATATATATATGGTTATAGTTTTCAAAACTATTAATCGAATAAGGTTTATTCGATAACTTTAACTTTATTTTATTATTGAATATTATTTCGAATATTCATCCGAGGACTTATGACTCCTTTATTTTATTATTGAATATTATTTCGAATATTCATTCGAGGGCTTATGACTCAGTTTATATTATTTAATGATTATTAATTGGATAGTCATTTGAGGATGTATCGACTCCTTTATTTTATTTAATGAATATTATTTATAATATTCATTCGAGGTATTATGACTCCGCTTCTTATTTAATAATATTCTTTATTTTATTTAAGAATAATGTTCGATAATCAAACTTACTTTTGATATTCAAATAAAGATATTACTTTCATATAAGTATATCTTTGGTTATTTAATACTCATTTCAAGTATAAGTCTTACAACTTCTACTTCAATTATTTGTATAAAGATTATTCTTTATGGGAATATTATTTAAATAATAATATTCAGACATTTTCTAATTATATTGGGACTGATTTACTTCATTAAATCAGCATTACTCCAAACACTCTTTAAAGTGTTTTTGAGTCTTCAAAATGATTTTTAAAAGTTAGAGCGGATCCCAAAACTCATTTTTATATTTAAGATCTTCCTTTTAAAAAGGGGATTTAAATACTCGCTCAAAACCTGAGGGATCCGGCTCTATGGTGTATTTTATATTCGCAACAAGGTTGCAGTTTTGGTAAATGAATTGATTACTTACCCAACGTTCGAGAAGTAAGTCCATCTATCGAGTCGGCATAAGCAACATGGGCTCAGTGGGCGTCCATGATAGTGTAAGTGGCTCAGTGGGAGTCCATCAAATGCATAAGTGGCTGAGTGGCAGTCCAGCATAAGGTCCTATTGCGACCAGGGTGATGACCAGTGGGGAATTCGTCCATCTACTAGTAGAAAAGGTTACTTATTGGTATCTTTGCCTGATCAGCAAGATATCAGGTTTATGCCAAAATTCTTTCCTTTCCAAATTTATTGGATATTGCAATTCTGTTCATACTTTACATGACAGAGGTTTTCAGGAAACGTATGTATATATATAGGTGTATATATATATCGGGACTTAATGAAGTATATCATAACTTCATTTCCTTCAAAATATTTCAAAGATTGAATCTATTCAAGTCTTATCTTGTAGTCTCATCAGTGTGATGAACTTTTGAAACTAATTATAACTTGAGCGGTGGTAGTTCAAGTAGTATTTGGAAAAGATATAAGTATATTGGAGTATCTTGTAACTTCATCTTTTAAACTTATATCTAGTAAATGATTATCTTATACATGACAAAGATTTTCAGAAAAACGTTGAGACAAGGTTAGATATATGAGATCACCTTGCAACGATATCTTTATACAGTTATACACTGGAACTCTGTGTGTATTATGCATGGAAGAGGACTTCCCATATTTTGAAAAGTATATATGTATATATATACTGAATATTTTGCGACTTCATCGCATTAAGATATCAACTTGGTTCATTTCTTTTGACCAAGACTTTCATGAGTACTATGAGAAGGCTCATATATTGTTAATCATTATACATATTATTTTGGTGGGCTTGCTGCTCACCCTTGCTTCTTCTTTCATCACACAACATCAGATAGATAAGATGAACATGACCAAGCTCCCAATTCGCAAGCGGATAGTAAACGTTCCGCAGCTTTCTGGAAGCGTTGAGGCCGCTGTAACTGAGGTAGAAATTACCAATAGGCTAAGTTTTCAACTACTAATGTACCAGACTTATGTATATTATGAATTGTAATAATGGCAAAGAAATGTAAATTTATTCAGAAACCTGTTTAAGGTGCATTGGCATATAATTGTGGAATAAAACGACTTGTGATTATTTTTGGATATTCATCTCTGAGGCTATAACTTGTGGTGTGTGTGTTTAATGGTGGGGTCACAGTACAGAGTAGTTGATTATTTATTAAGATTGGGTGTTGTTAAGGGAAATGGAACTCGTGACAACGCGGATCCCCGACCTCGGATTTGGGGGTGTTACATCAGACTTACATTCCGTGGAATAGTGGCCTTTCTGTCCACACTTAAAATAATTAACATTCTCTCGGCACATAGCATATTACATTCGACTACCAGGGGACTGATGTAGTGGAGATGATAGATGTACATAGATGCAGCTAGTATAGTGTGTAGGTGTGTAGTAGCAGCTTGACTTGTAGTAGTTAGTTTGACCAGTAGCATTAGCCATGACTAGCAGAGCGAGACTTTTTATATCAAGCATTCACACCTGGAGCTGGTGTTATATATAAAATGAACTTTTTCAAATTTTCTTTTATTTAAATTTCAGTCTTTACAGTTTTACAGCATTTACCTTTACTTTATTGTTTTACAGCTTTTCGTACTTTAAATTCTGTCGAAAAAAGAGAGAAGAACAAACATTTCATTTAATTATTTACATTTCCTGTCTTTATATTAACGTAAACTGTTTATACTTCCTGTTCTTATATTAAGCAAACTATTTTTCTTTTTCTGAACTATTATCCAAATTTTTTTAATACAGGATAAATTGTTTTCTTACTTATTGTCAATTGTTTAATAAACTGTTAAAAAGACATCACTTGTTTTATTATCAGTAAATGGCACCCAAGAGAAAGACTAGGACTGAGACTTCTAACAGCAACTCCGAAGAACAGACCAATGATACCATGAACCAAATGTTCCATCTGATGCAACAACAAATGGTAATGATGCAACAACAGATGCAGCAACAACAACAGCAGATTCAACAACAAATGTTACAACAGCCACCTCGTCCTGAGCCCCAGATGCCACCAGCTATACCTATTGTTACTTTCAAACAGTTTCAGTCAGTTAAACCTCCAGAATTTTATGGGTCAGCTGATCCTATTAAGGCTACCACTTGGTTGAAAGAAATAGAGAAAGCATTTGCGCTAGTGAAGGTAGGTGAAGACCAGAAAACTGGCTTTGCTAGTTACATTTTGAAAGGAGAAGCAAATTAGTGGTGGGAATCTAAGAAGGCTTTAGAAAGTGAAGATGTTATTGCATGGGATAGGTTTAAAGAGCTGTTCTTAGAAAAACATTTTTCTAGCTATGTGAGGAATCAAATACAGATTAAGTTTTAGGAATTGAAGCAGGGAAGTATATCCGTGATGGAGTATGAAGCCAGATTTACTGAGTTGGCTAGGTTTATCCCAAAACAAGTTGATACTGAAGAAAAACGAGTCCAAAGGTTTCAAGAAGGATTATGACCGTGGATCCGTGGGCAAGTTGCTGTTTTTGAATTAACGACGTATACCGCCGTAGTTCAGAAAGCCTTGATTATTGAGGGAGAAAGCGAAAGATCTTAAAAGGAAAGAGGACATGGAAGTTTCCAAGACCGCTCCAGCAGGAAGCCGAGATTTCAAGCCTGGACAAATTCAAATTTTAAAAGGATAGGACAAGGTATCCAGAAAATAGGTAATCGTTTCCAAGCCCCCAGCCAGCAGGAAATTGTCAGAGTCCCAATGCTATACTGCAGAACTTATGGACGGAAACATACTGGCATCTGTATCAAAGCGGATGTGACATGTTTCAAATGGAAGCAGAAAGGGCACTATTCTAACGAATGTCCAACGGAAAAAATAACAGAAATTACTTACTTCCAGTGTGGAAAGAAAGGGCATATCGCTAGGAATTGCAAAGGACCAACAATGACAACTAGTATTCTGAAAGTGTTGGCATTACCTCTTCCACCGCCGCCTAATCAACTCAGAGCAGGAACTTTCAACATGATAATGAAAGAAGCAGTGTAGAGTCCTAGTGTAATTGCATGTACGCTTTTGGTGAATTCCGTAAATTCAAAAGTATTAATTGATTCTGAAGCTACCCGTTCATTTATTTCTGAAGAATTGCTTGATAAGTTACATTGCGAAATTGAATGGTTAGGCGAGACGTTAATTATAAAATTAGCGAATGACGACCAAGTTCCAGTAGATCGAGTGTGTCCTGCATGCGATATAGAAATAGCCGAACATCATTTCTCCATAGACTTGATTCCTTTTAAGCTAGGAGAATTTGACGTCATTTTGGGGATGGATTGGTTAGCTTTTCATAATGCTCAAATTGATTGCGCGAACAAGAAAGTAAAATTACGAACTGCGGAAAATGCAAAGGTAATGTTTAAAGGCGAAAAACAGCGGAAGAAATTTCTAACAGTAATACAGACCAACCGATTGCTTCGAAAGGGATGTGAAATGTATATAACTTACGTGTTGGATACCGAGAAGGGAAGTCCCAAAATAGAAGATATTCCAGTTGTGTGTGAATTTCCTAACGTCTTTCCAGATGAGCTTCCAGGATTACCACCAGACCGAGAAATTGAATTTATGATTGACTTAGCTCCAGGTACAGAACTAGTTTTGAAAGCTCCGTAGCGAATGACACCAGTCGAAATGAAAGAATTGTCAATGAAATTGCAAGATCTTCTAGACCGAGGCATCATAAGACCTAGTGTATCCTCGTGGGGTGCACCGGTATTGTTCGTGAAGAAGAAAGATGGAAGTATGCGACTATGCATTGACTATCAGGAATTGAATAAGCTCACTATCAAGAATAAGTATCCTTTACCAAGAATAGACGATTTGTTCGATCAGTTAAAATGAGCCGGTTTTCGAAGATAGATTTGCGATCGGGCTATCATCAATTGAAGATTAAAGCTGAAGATATCCCCAAGACTGCTTTTCTTACTAGATATGGACAATATGAGTTTTTGGTAATGGAATTCGGTTTGACCAACGTGACAACATCATTCATGGATCTGATGAACAGGGTATTCAAAAGGTATTTGGATAAATTCGTGATTGTATTTATTGATAACATCTTGATTTATTCAAAGATGGAAGAAGAGCATACTGAGCACTTAAGAATTGCTTTGGAAATTCTGAGGAAAGAGCAACTGTATGCGAAATTATCAAAATGTGAATTCTGGTTGAAGGAAGTACAATTTCTAGGGCACATCATCAGTAGAGAAGGCATTCGAGTTGATCCAGCAAAGATTGAAGTTGTGTTGAATTGGGAAAGGCCGAAGACACCCACAGACATTCGAAGTTTCTTGGGATTGGCTAGATATTATAAAAGATTTGTTAAAGATTTTGCGAAAATAGCAACGCCACTAACCAAGTTAACCTTTGAAAAAGTGAAAAATTCGTATGGGATGACAAATGCGAAGAAAGTTTCCAAGAGCTGAAAAATCGATTAGTAACCGCATCGGTACTCGTATTGCCAGACGAGCATGGAAATTTTGTCATTTACAGCGACGCTTCATACCGCGGATTAGGATGTGTGCTGATGCAACATGGTAACGTCATTGCATATGCTCCGGGACAGCTAAAACCTCATGAACAGAATTATCCTATGCATGATATGGAATTAGGAGCGATCGTATTTGCGTTGAAACTTTGGAGACACTATCTCTATGGTGAAAAATGCAAAATCTATATGGATCATAAAAGTCTGAAGTATATCTTTACACAGAAGGAACTGAACATGAGACTATGCCGATGGCTAGAATTGATTAAAGATTATGATGTTACGATCAGTTATCATCCAGGGAAAGCAAATGTTGTGGCAGATGTGCTGAGCCGGAAAGAAAGATTGAATCTGTTAACTTCATGTGAAGAATTAGCCAAGGAATTTGACAAGTTGAAAATCGAAATTCATGTTCCCAATGAATCTACTGAAGCTATCTATGCTATGACTTTTCAACTGGAATTACTAGAGAAGATTCGACGCTATCAAGAAGAAGTGATGAGTCAAGATGACGACTTAACCGGAGAAGAAATTATAACCCAGAAGGATAACGAAGGAATCTTATGCTTTGTATCAAGAATCTGGATCCCTAATGTGGCCGAGCTAAAAGAAGAAATATTGCGAGATGCGCACAGTTTGAAGTATTCCATTCATCTAGGAAATACAAAAATGTACCGCGATCTGAAGGAAAACTTTTGGTGGCCGAATATGAAGAAGGAGATAGCAGAATGGGTAAGTAAATGCTACACATGCCAGTGAGTTAAAGCAGAACATCAACGTCCGAGTGGATTACTGCAACCATTGGATATTCCGTAATGGAAATGGGAACATCTAGAGATGGATTTTGTGATAGGATTACCAAGGACTAAAGCAAATCATGATGTGATATGGGTAATCATTGACAGACTAACAAAGTCGGCATATTTTTTACCGATTAATGAAAGATTTTCGCTTGACAAGGTAGTGCACTTGTATCTTAAGGAAATTGTGATGCGACATGGAGTTCCAATATCTATCGTGTCTGATTGAGATCCCCGTTTTAATTCAAGATTTTGAAGACAATTTCAAGAATGTCTTGGAACTAAATTAAACATGAGTACCGCTTATCATCCGCAAACCGATGGGCAGAGTGAAAGAACTATCCAAACAATTGAGGACATGCTACGAGTTTGTGCGATTGACTTCGAAGGCAGTTGGGATGAGCATTTACCTTTGGTTGAATTTTCTTACAACAACAACTATCATGCGAGCATTGGGATGCCACCATACGAAGCGTTATATGGAAGGAAATGTAGATCACTGGTGTATTGGGATGAAGTTGGAGAACGCAAGGTTTTGGGTCCAGAATTAATTCAACAGACTAAAGAGAAGATAAAACTTATTCGAAAGCGACTGGATGCAACACAAGATAGACAACGCAAATATGCAGATCAAGCTTGGAAGGATATGGACTACCAAGAAGGAGAGCATGTGCTACTCAAAATATCGCCATGAAAAGGATTGACCAGATTTGGTAACAAGGGTAAATTGAAGTCACGATACGTCGGATCATTTGAAATTCTGAAGAAAGTGGGAACAGTTGCGTACGAATTAGCCTTACCGCCTCATATGCAACATATTCACAACATGTTTCACGTGTCAATGCTTAAGCGATATAATCCTGATTCTAGGCATGTAATAGAGCATGAACCGGTAGATATCCAACCTGATTTGTCTTTTGTAGAATAGCCGGTAAGAATTTTAGATCGGCAAGAGAGATTGTTGAGGAATAAGTCTGTATCTTTAGTGCGAGTATTGTGGAGAAACCCTATGGTTGAAGAATCAACCTGGGAACTTGAGAGTGAAATGTTAGAAAAATATCCTCATTTATTTTCCTAGTGAGATTCTTAGGACAGAATCCTATTAAGGGGGGAAGGATGTAACGTCTGGGAAATTTACGTCTGTATTATATCATATTTATAATAAATTATGTGTGTTAATGTGTCATTTATGTGGAATTAATTGTCAAACCCTAATTGCTATGTGTTATGTGCATTCTGTTTCGTCCCAGTATTTTTAAGATATTTTTCAGATACTTTATTTTTGCATTCATAGCTTTCATTTCAAAAGTTTTACGACCCGAATCTTGATTTTAAAGCAAGTATTTCTAATAAAACAATGAGCCTTATTTTTCATCAAATGGCTTTTACCATCCCATTATTCTGAACATCTAGGTATTTTACAAATTTTCTCGTTTCGCAAAAAATGACTTTTTCGGGCCCCATTGGGTGTGAAAACCCCCACAAAAATCATATTTTTATTTTTATAAAATTATAGGACCTTCATTTATACCATTTATTTATATTTTTGCATTATTCACAATTTTTGGGAAATTTTGGCATATATATTGTATATATAAAATATTTATAAATTAAATTTTAATACTAAAAAATTATAAAACTAGGGACTTATTAATTTTAAAAGATGTAGAATTAGGGCCTTAATTTTAATTAGGAGTATTAATTTTACTACTATAACTAGCCTAATTTTTATTTAATTAATCATAATTAATCATTAAAAATCTGAAAAATTCTCAAAATTCTCTGAAATCGGGTCAGGAAGAACAGGGTCGGGTCAGGAATTCAAGCCATGATTTCTCACTGATTACAACATCAAATCATGTGATTCAAGTACCCAAATTGAAGGTTTTGATATGTTCTTTCTGTTTCTAGCATCAATTTCATGTTTTAATCCGTAGTTTTTGATTTTTGATTTCTAGGGTTTATGTTCGAATTAGGGCTTTTTAATTCTAGGGTTATTATGATGTTTTGATGATTGAAAAAGCTTTGTTAGATGATTTACAATCGATTCATGGTGTTTAATTGCATAAACGATTCCGGGATAGTGATTCTCGATTATTAGGGTTTATGTCCAATTTTCAAATCACAACTCCGTAATTTCTATGAATATTTGGTTCTTGAAATGTTAGGGCTTCGATTATATGTGTTCTTAGCTTCAGTTTACACTATAGAACATTTGATTTCTTGTACGATTTTGTGATTTTGATTCTTGGCCGGAGTTGATGTCGGCTGTGATCGGAGATGGAGATTCTGTGATGCTTTTGGTTCGTTTTGGTCGGAATTATATTATTCAGTTGATGTGGGATTGAAACCATGTGAAAACGATCCAAACCAAGTTATTTTTGGCCTTAAATTGTCCCACCGGAATCTGCTCCGGTGGCTGGTTTCTCGGAAATTCAGGTTATGTTCTTCATGACCCGGAATCCAACCCGTTTGACCCGTTTCCAGAACCTGGTTTTGATATGAAATTGTCAGAGATTGATTTCTGACAATTGTTTCTGGAATTTATTTTTACTTTTATTTTATTTTAATTATAAAATCAGTTTTATTTATTTTATAAATTGATTAATTAATTATTTAATTAATTGATTTATATTATAAATAATTCTAAAATATTTTCTAAAACTTAGATTTAATTATTTTATTAATTATTCATTAATTATTTATTATATATTTATTATTTGAAAATGATTAATTATTTTTATAATTAATCAAATAATTTTCAATAAATCATAATAAATTCATTTTAATTCCAAAAATGATAGAAAATTCATTTTCAATTCTCATTTTTCTTAAATAATTATTTAAAAATTATTTTAGGGTTTAAAAATCAGTAATAATTATTTATATTGAATAATAAATTGAATTATCTGTGTTTAATTGATATTAAATAGACCGTTAGTCCGATTCGAGCGAAACGAAAGCCCTTTGACTCAGAAAAATGAAATAATTTCATTAAAATAATATTAAAACCTAATTTCTTCTAGAAATTAGTTGACCTTGTTATTTATTTGATTATAAGCTAAATTGCGTGGCAAGACGAGTCTGATAAATTCCGAAACATAGGGAACGAGTTAGATAATGATCAGTTAAGCGATCAGCGAGTCAATTTTGATTTTAAAAATTATTTTAACTATAAAAATGATTATGTGACTTATGTGCTTATGTGTATTATGTGATTAATCGAGTCTTACTTGCTAATATATAATATACGAGTCAATCATAAGCGCATGGGTAGACAATAGGAACGATGTGAAGTCAGTTCGAGACGCAATTGAAGTACGAAATGACTAAACCGGTCTATTTCTCTAACAGAAGCTAAGCCAGCAAGTCAGGTTGAGTCGGTGATAGACGAAAGTGATATAATTGAAGTGAGTCGCGCAGAAGGCAAGTTTTTCCCCTATTCTAATTTCAGAATAGTGATATTTCTTCAAATTCTTATCACGCTTGCACTCTTTTGATTCTTGTTCATAAACACTGATACACACTTGTTATTCTTTTGTTCATATTCATTTCGATTCTTGATGTCTCCTTTTCTTTGAATTCCTTATTTATATTCCAATTGTTACTCACATATATTGATATATTCTCGTGATTAGAATATATCACAGCATACCGATTGTTCTGGTTGCTACTCCATGGACTCGATAGTGATATTTTTGGGGATTAAATTTACTTAATTCTAAGGACCGGGACATAATTGGATCTTTGTGATGGCCCGTAGTTCCTGGGTGCCCGACTGAATCTATATAGTGGGATATAGATCTGCACTGTATCCTGGCTGATCAGCAGGGTATGGATGCGAACTTGTGTCCAGTTTAGTTCGTTTATACTCGTCAGCAGTGGCCTTCTTTCTATTCTCGCGGGGTTATATCTTTGCAGATATACCCAGATTACCGTTTCATTTAAACTGCTTTAACACTGTTTATATTTTGCGGACTTGTTGAGCAATTTTTGGATCACCCCCTTTTGTTGTTATTCACCTTATTGTTTTCAGTTAAGAAGGAATATGAAACCCATCAGGACTCGAGTGGTAAAGAAGCGGGTCAAGTCTCAGGATCCTCTCATATCCAAGATGTTGATCACAATCCAGGAAGAAAGCTTTGAGTTTCCCGAACAGGTGGAGTGTAGATAGGTAGTGTGTATGTTTGAATGAAAGATGAAATTAGTTTAAAACTGGTTAGACAATGGTTTGTAATAAAGAGAGTTTTAAGATTTTGAATTTGGTTTGTAATAAAGTAGTTAGTGGTTCTTGTTTTCATACTTCAACCTAAAAAGATCCTGGTTAATGTTAAAGGGGTTTAGATATATTTCTTTATTATTTGTCATTCAGATTGTACAAGTTTGGTGAATAGCTAGTAACCTTCAGACTTATACCTCGGGTCTGGAGGGCATTACACTCATCCTTTAAAACAACATGATCACCATAAAAGGTGATGTTGGGATCAACCTTGAATTCAGCCTCCTTCACAGTGGGTAAGACTTATTGGCTTGTGGTTGTAGATTGGGTTGGCATGTAATCTTCCTTTTCTTCATCAAAATCTATCTTCCTCTTTGCATGCATCTTGCATCTAAACTTTCTCTTTATCTTCTTTGGTTCTTCTTTCTTTACTTCATTTAGATTCTTAGATGTCTCACTTGGCAATACAGCTTCTATGATGTTATTCCCTAACAATAGAACAAGAATTATAGAAGGGGGTTGAATGTAATGCTGGCTACTCTTTCAAGATTTTAAAACAGTTCTTACTTGATAATATATATGTGTTTGATTTGAAGAGTGAGGAATTTATATGAATCAAAATACAAAGTAATAAAAACACAAGCTTTTAAAAATTTCTGGTGGATTTGAAAGTATCCACCAGAGATATATATTATATATCGAATGAGAACCCTGTGAAGTTTGAATAGCTCATAGTTGCTGACAAGTATGAACAACTAAACTTACAGAGAAATGCTACAGAAATACAGCTTGAAAATGTTTCTCTGAGAATGTGTGTGCTTAGTTCGATAATTATTCTACTTGCTACACTTGGTTTATATATCACCAAGTTACATGATAGCAGACACAGACCTACGTACCCAACGGGGACGAGGACCAGATCCAGGAATGTCTTGAGGTACATAAGAAGGAACTGGTGGAGGAGGCATAGGGGTCTCCTCAGCAACAGCATCAAGGGGTTTCTCCATATCTGAGCTATCCGAATCAGAAGCCCAAGATGGAGAACTCGAAATCGCAATAGGCCACTATCAACATAATAGTGTACAGACAAGACACAACCAGGTCAAGGCAATTCTATCAAAACATTTAATAGATGCCACGGTAACGCCGTCGGAACCCTCGACTGACTCTAAAGGTTTGCTCCTCTATATGAGTTGCTGACTCACACTTAAAGACTCACGTTATCACCTACTTGACACAATCCCTAACCTGAATCAGGGACTTGAACCTGTAGCTCTGATACCAACTGTGACGGCCTCAACCCCGGGGTCAGGAGTTGACGTCACTAAACACAATTACCAAAAATATAAACAACAGAATTATTATTAAAATATACTAACTCGACCCCGAACCAAGATCCGATCCAGGTTCAAGTATAATTCAAGTTTCTCATTATTACAAACTCTTTATTCACTATCTACGACGCACTAACTTTATTCAGCAACTCTTCAGACCTCATGGTCTGAAACAAACTACCTCAGAGGAGCCAGGTCCAGAAGGGGCGGGAACACGGGTCGGTCTGACAGATCTTCTAGGCATCTGCGAAATATACGTAACAGTTTGCAAGGGTGAGCATAATCGCTCAGCAGTACCAAATATGAATAACAAATTAAAACAGTAAAGTAACAATAATGGGAACAGAGCTGTAATCACGATATCAACATTTCATAATGATAATCAAAGTAACTGGATAACGCTAATTAGCATGCTTTGTGAAAACAACAATATAGTGTGCTGCGTAATACCAGAGTCCAATTTTAGCATGCTAATCATTTTATAAAACCGCTGTATCAATAAATCATGCTTTCATATAATTCACAAATCCCAATCAGATATATAGCGGATATGTGAAGACAGCTGATCAGGCTATCAACACCAGACGGCTCTAACTGCCATCCTGTTCCGGAACTCAGAGACTAGCTAGGTCTCTGACCTGCTGGACTAATCAGTTTTATAATGCGCGCAACCGAATTAGCCTCTTACGCCACCTCAATAGGCCTACTCTGGCCCCAATGTATCCCATATCTGACCGTTTTATCCAGTTTTCAAAACACTTGTACCCATCTCATTTTCAAAATCATTTATTTAGCCAGCACACATATAAAATCTGTTTCGCAATTCATTTCATTTGAGATAGGTACCTTTTAAAGTTACTTCTCCCCAAAACAATTCGAAAATGGTGATTTTATAACTACGGGGAATACGTAACTTAAAACGTTTCTATTCCATTACGAGAATAAAACATTTAGCTATCCATATACACTGAACCATAAAAGAATGGTCAGGGGTACTTGCCTTGCAACACTTTACAAACCCTAATAGCTTTCACGCTGATTTCGATCCTGGAACGACTCGATTGGGATCTACAATTACAAAATACCCTAATTAGTTATACCGACATGCTTGATATCCTCAAATCCTAATAACCCAAATCCGACAACCCGACTCGTATTATTATTATACACATAACCTGTAATCACATAGTCATATAGTCGGAAATATTGTTAAGATAACATATAAATATATATTTTCGAACATATTTTTAGCAAATTTTGGCCGCATCTTATTTATTTATAGGACTACCCGTCGATTGCAATCGACGTCAACAATACACAATTCACCATATTACTTCGTCCTTTTATACAACTTACATCCCAACACCAATCACAATTAATTATTTAAATCCGGAAATATTTTATGAATAAATCATTTTATTTATTTATAAAATTTAGGACTCAGAACATCGTCATCACCGTCCACCGTTGACTCGCCGAAGTTCATCGTCAACGGTGGCACAATTTATTGGCGCCCGACATATTACGGGTTCCCAAATAAATTATACCGATATTTTAAAACCATTTCCAGCACGAATAATTAATATCACGAATATTAATCAATAATTCCCTGCAATAATGGAATTTAAACAAAATTAAAATCTGTAATAAACCAACCCAACAGAGCATAAACAGCCCACCAAATCCAAACCACAAGCCCAACAGTTAACATAACTGTAAGGCCCAACAACAAAACCAAGGCCCGAATACACAGGCCCAACCGAAAACCACAGAGCAGCAACCGCAGCCACACACACGGCCACACGCCGCCCCCAACACACACACTATACACAGCACAGCACACACAACACAACACATATGCACACACAGAGCACACACATGTATATATATATGTATATGTATACCAACTGAGCAAGAATTGAACCAAGCCAAACTGAAAAACACAGCGGCGACTCACCGGAAAAACAAGCCGGAAAGAAACAGTAAGAGGAACGAAGCCCAGGGAAGCGAAAAGGAAGAAGATGATAGCCGAGAAGAAAAAAAAACCGAGCAAACTCGAAGTATTCGAGAGAGAGAACAAAGAGAATTGAGAGACAGTCGGGAGAGAGAGACAAGAAAAGTGATGTTTATCCCCTCTCCCAATTTGATTATTCAGCCTCCTGACTTAACCAACGCACGGCACGTGTCCAACTTCGTTGGATACGTGTCGTTTTATTTTCATTTTAACTGACTGCAAGCCCGATACGCTGTTTTAATCTATTTTTAAGGGTCCAATTTATAAATAAATATTAATCAGAACATCGCCTTAACAGAGTTAATATGATACAAATATTCCGAAATTATTTAAATCATAAGTTTCAAAATTTTAAAACAATTCTGGGTTGCGCTGCATACCCGCTTTTTAATAAATAACGAAACGACGCGCGCATGAAACGATTCCTGAAAATTCCCAAAATAATTTTAAAATTCTCCGAATAATATGAACTTAATAGAATATAAATTTTATAATTTTTAAAGATTCCTATAATTAAATATGGATTTTAGCATTTAACACACTCAAAAAATCATTTAAAAAAAATGAATAGTTAACAAAATATTGATTTCTCAATTTTTATAAAGTCCTAAAAATAATTATTGAGATTATAAAATTAGAAAAACCAATTTTAAAGACAACTCAAATATTTATGAAATTAAAATTACCATAAATTCACTTTTGCAAGCGAAATAAAATCATATAACTCGCCAATAAACCACATAATTCCAAGTCCACATATTAACAAATCATAAATATTTAAATAACAATCAGTAACTGCTGCCAAAAATCAATACACACCTTTATTTATTTACTTAAACTTTTATTACACTTCCTAATATTAAAAATAAAATAAAAATACACGAGTCATTATAAGCTTCACCAGTAGTGTCAACATTTGCAGCATCAGAACTTATAGAGCCTGCAGAATCAGCTTCCTCTGATAAAATGATAGTGTGTGAGACTATAGAGGTTTCAAAATCATCCTCTAAGTTCTGATCAACATCCAAATTCTGATGTTCACCTAATATATGAGCTTCATCATCTAGATTCGGAAGAGATGTTGTTGGAATATCTGCATTGAGATTAGCATCTAAAATTGGTGTTGTTGGTGGAGTATGTTGAGGAATGGTTGGAGCTTCTAAGTACAGAATCTCAGGCACAACCAAGTTGTGAATATCTATTTCAACAATTGTACCTGGGTCTTCAGCATGTACTTTTTCAATGATAGGAGACACAGGAGGTGTAGGCACTCTGTCTTGAGCAGTGTCTTCAACTTGAATTGGTGACAGTGGATGTGTAGATGCAGTGGCTTCAACAAATTCTGGTTATGTAGATGGAAGGGATTCAATCACAATTGACTCCTTTGGGATCAGAGATAATTGATCCCCTTCCTTAGCTGCTGCTTTCACATCCTCTAAATCTGACTCAACTGTGTCCCTGTTAGCTCTTTGTTTCTTCCATCTCTTCAAGGGTGGAGAGACGGTGGGAGCTTTGTCATCAGAATTTATCTTTCTAAGCCTTTTGAGTGGCCTAGAACTCCCAGTTTCTTGAACTTTCTGAGAAGAGACCTTCTCAGCTACTTTTGCAACAGGTTCCGATGTTTAAACCTGCGCCTCATCTTCTGATTCATCTCTCAGAATCATCCTCCTTCTCTTTTGTTGTGTCTGAGGTACAGTCTTTGTCCTCTTTGATTTAGAAGAAGAAGGCTTCACTGTAGGTGTTGATGGTTGATTTGCATGATCTGATGTTTGTGGTTGTTGAGTGACAGGAGTAGGTACTGATAACTGTTGTGTGTTGGTGGGTTGGACATCAGGATATAACAATGAATATGTAGCAACATCAGCATTTACAAGAGCTTGCTTTACTGATAAAGGAATGCTAAGGGGTCTCAAAACTCCCTTCTTATTGTCAGCAGTGAAAAGATCAGTAAAAGCCCTTTTTGCTAACCTAAAAGGTTCTATGAGTTCACCTGCTAGTTTTGGTTCATCTTCTGTACAGTAATTGTAAATTAACTGACAGAATCTAGCAAAGTAAACTACATTCCTGTCCTCTTTCATTTATCTCCTATAAAATATAACACAGTCTTTACATAATCAAAATGAGACTGGTTTAGGAGTGCATACCCAATTTGTTGTGTCAGAATAGGAATGACATCAAAATTTGAGCATTTGTTGGCAAATGTATTCGTGATGCAATCGAAGAAGAAGGTCCATTCCTTTCGAATATATGGGCGTTTGAGTTGACCCAACTTAGCCAAACTCCGTTCATACCCAAGATTAACCATCATTTGTTGTAGCAAGGGCTCCTCCACAGCAGAACTGAATTGACAGGATTCAGGTAGGTGTAGAGCTTTACGAACTGCTCCTGGAGTAACAACATACTCAACCTCATTTACTGTAAATATGATACTTGGAGTCCCATGCTTACCACCATCATCATAATGTCCAGTACGCCAGAATGTCAGAACTTGAGTTCCAGATATACTGGATGGCTGTGTCAATGCGAACCCAATTTCACTATGAGACAAGAAATCCTAAATAAAATTAAATTCAGAAGGAGCTTCACTCTTAGTGAGAATGACAGCATAGTTGTTGGGGACGAACTTTGCTCCATCAAAGATTATATCCTTGGGTACCATTGAAAATGAGCGAGAATTTAGAATTCCTGAAAGGTGTTTGATAAAATGTCTGTATAGTAAACCGTCAGAGAATATGAGAGAATAAGAAAAAGAGAGAGAGTGAATAGAATAGAAATCTAAATAAAAGATTTGAAAAACTTTTATCTCTTTTACTTAGACACTCCACGTGACGGCAGTTATTGAGAAGTGGAACAGACTTTACACCTTCCAGGCATGCAGCAATTAAAACAAAAGTTAATGGGCACGAGAAATAAGTAATGATTACTATGTACATGCAATTTTTTTAAAAAAACAGTTCCCACTAAATAAATGATTATAACTGTCTCTATCTCACATAAACCAATATTCTGATAAAATATAACCGTTCAAGTATTGACTTAAAAATAAATCAAGTAAATAAATACTGCCACGTAAGCATCAGAACTTGATTATTATTAGAATTTAAAAGTGATCAGAATATGGCTTCTTTACCCAAAAGGTGAATGTTTATTTCTGTAATTCTTCACACAAATACTGATATGGTTTCCTCAGAACTTAATCACCAGAACTTCCATTAGAACTTGTCCTCAGAATTTATGCAACTGACACTTAAACTGTTCATCTAAAATAACATTGATCACCACAATAATTTTCATCATTCATATGGAGTGTAAGTGTGTGCTTTAAGCTAAATATCAGACAAAGAGTAAAGTCTGATTCACTTCAGTACATCTTAGAAATAAGGCATAACTAAGAACTTTGCTTAAAATCTGTTATTAATATGAAGTCTACTATAGAATGAGTTCATGCATGAGTCCACCTTAACTGTTTTGTGCTCATTTTATGCATCTTTTGAAATTTCTTTTTACAGTGGCTTCTCAGTGTAAGTGAGTCACAACGGCTTATCAGAATTTATGCTATTATTAGTGTATTTCTCCAGTAATCAGAGAATGTGAAAAGTTACCAAGAAAATTTATTTTGCTTTTCTAATGTCTCGCTTATTTTTGACTTCATAACATCATCGTTAAGATCAATAGTGTTAGTAACATTGAAAGTGGAAGCTTGTGAATGTGGAGAATTTTTATTAGAAATCAAATTTTGTTGGACTCCGAATTGTGGGTGTGCATTTTGAAAATTTTGGACAAAAGGAAATTGAGAATTTTGTGGATATGAAAAATACGGATTTGGAAATGGAAACTAAGAATTTGGAGTTTGAGAATTATAATTTGAATTTTGTTGGTTGGAAATTGAGAATTGTCGATATTTGGATTTTGACTATACATGAAAAAAAGACTTGGGAATGAATGTGGGTGTTGAAATTGAGAATTTTGTGTGTTTGAGTTTTGCGAGTTTGAAGGTGAATAATTATGCGGGTTCATTTTTGATAGGATAATACAAGCTTATTTGAAGAAGTGAAATTGGACTTAATAAAATTACAAGGTTAGTTTTTATATTGTTAAAATTTTAAAACGTCAGGATTTTGTAAAATTTTCAACGTCTAGATTTTTAACGTTACAATTTATAGAAGGGTAATTTTAATTTTCAGAAAAAAATTATTATCAACAAAAATATTTTATTTAAGAGACAAAAAAGTAAAAAAAGACTAGAGTTGGCCGACCCACCTACTCGGGCCTGACCAACTTTTTCTTTTATCTTCAATGCTGACAAACTAAAAATGATCCTCCACACCCATTCCAACGTAGTACTTGGGCCTGCGTAAAAGTTGCTCTTATAGCAAGTCGAGGTGTACTCCACAACCGCCTCCTAACTGAATCCTTAAATATAATATAAAAAATTAGTAAGACATTAATGAGAATGTTTATTTCCGATAATACTACTTAAGCTTGTTTATTATATAATATTTTACTATTAAAAGTACGTTGCATCAATTAAAATACAATATAAAAGAGTTAGGAAGAGATAGTGATCCCCGTAATATATTATAAAATAATAAATAGAGTATTCTTAGAAACATGATGCCAATACTTAAAAATAAAGTGTGGATGGATGATTTTTAGTGATTTTATGAATCATTAAAAGATTGCCAGAGCATAATTTTTGTCTCTATTCCTTAAATTTCAACTTAAGAGCTTGAATAGCTTGTCTATTGAACTTGCTCTTAATTCCTTACATATATTTGCCCTACGTGTACAATCATAGGGATTTGAGAGGTCAATACTTTACTGTTGTTTTGGTGATTTGTCAAACTAAAAGTGAAAATTGAATTATATTCATAAGTCACTAAGAATCATCCCTTAGGGTTTTATGTGTGACACTTTTCAGAATCGAGTCGAACTGATATATTCCGGACAAACCGTTCAAAAATATTTTTCTGATATTTGTTATTAGACATGACCTGGGTTAGAAATATCAATTAATGATATATTCTAAATTAGGTTGGTTTTGTGAAATATACCTAGGCTAACAGCTAGGGCACAATTCATGAGAATTTTCAATCACCACTTTTACGAGGCAAAACTGATCGATTTATTTAAAAGTGTGTCGAAACTAAATGTTTTACTCTCACATATTGTGGATATATTTATTTAATATTTATATTCAATTTACAGTGTCAAAAGTCTTGCCGATAGACAAAAAAGATATTTTATTTAGAAATACCCGTAAATCCTTATTTATCCGGATAAAATCATTTTTAATTCAAATTTAATTATTCCTCGAACCTCATAGTCACTATTTTATAAGGATATTTTTCCCCGAATATTTGTCAAGTCAAAACCTTTGTCTAACTCGTTGGTAAAGACAAATGTGTATTTTAATCACTCCGGAAGGCCGTTTTAACATTCGAAAAATCCTAAAATATTCTCTGAATATCTTTTAGACTTGAAACTTGGGATTTATCATTCATATATTTCCTTTTACTATGTAAATTAATTTCATAAATTTTGGATGACTTTTTTCCGAAACCCCTTAAAATCGATATATAATTGATTTATCGGTCGCTTAAAAGTCATAGAAGGGAAATGAATTTCAAGGTGAAGTTTTTTGTATTGTTCTTCTAGGACCATTTCTAGAAGTTCACAAAAAGTTCATATTTTTTTGATAATTTTTCGATTTTCGTTGAAAAATGCATTTACGGTCGTCACTGTTCAGTTTTTATTCATTTCAAAAATGATAAAAATGTCCCATGGCCCTACAACAAAAGTAATGAATTTCTCACACCTTTTTTATTAGATAAATTCAGCCCTTGTACTTGCATTTTCTTTTAGAAAGGTTGTGTTTAGTGTTGTGCAAGACATTATTGTACAATAACAAGACTAAGTCAAATTGACAACTCTAAGTAAGTTGTATTGTAATCTATGTTTTGCATTTTGTATTGTAACATTTAAGTCTGTAAAAATGTACATGAGCAGACTGGAGTCTTTTTCTGTAAACAGTATCAAACCTAAGAATTATATTTGGAAGAAGATCAAGAAGATCATGCCTCAGAAGAATTATGAAGAAGCTTGGAGTTGAATAAATCTATTTTGAGAAAAATATTCTAAGTCAAGATCTCTACAATTCACAGATTAAGTGTTCTAGAGAAGTCATTCGAGAACTTCAGAATGACTTATCGAGAATTCAGTAAAAGCTACTAGAGAACTCAGAGATATCAACAAGCCAAATTAAAGACATGAAGATTGGAGATATCGATAAATCATTTCTTCACTAAAGAACTCTGAGTTATCGATAAGCCAGTGACAACTCAGAGTTATCGATAAGCCAAGTTGTCACTAGAGAACTCAGAGTTATCGATAAGCTAAAGTGAAGACATGAAGATGAGAGATCTCGACAAGCCAAATTCTTTTATAGAGAAATCAGAGACTTCTATAAGTCAAAACAACTGTAGAGTGATTAGAGATCTCGATAAGCCAATATACTTATCGAGATGTCAAGTTCTCTATATACCAAACTGGAGATCTCGAGGTAAAACTCAAAGTACAAAGTGCAGACCAGTTAAATATCCAAGATTATTAATCAACAAACAATCTAATCAGTTGGATTGACAAGTTTACAAAAGCAGTTTGAAGAGTACAAGATCAAAGGCCAAGATTAACGGGCAAAGTAAAGTCACAGGCGTGCAAGATTAACAAAGATACACTAAGCCAAAAATAGATAGATTTGGTTATCCAAAAATGGGGTTTAATACATGCTACTGTACACTGTGTAATAACTAGTGTTTACTGTTCTATAAAGTAAACACTGGATGCTTTGTTAGGAGTAGCAATTTAGTTCAGAAATTTTGTATTCTCTCAAGGAAGAAGCTAAGCTCTTTTATCAACAAAGAGCCTAGAAATTTTGTAGCAAAACATTTTTAATTTTAATATAAAATTAAGTGAGTTTTGAAAGATTTGTGTTCACTATTTTATCTGTCTAAATTCAATACTAACACATTTTACTACAAGATTTTAATTTACTTTGTTCCCTACCATAAACACTTAAAGAAAAGCAGAAAAACACAAAACACAAATTCACCCTCCTCTGTGTATGATTCATTACCTAACAAGTGGTATCAGAGCAAAATCTGAAAGTAAACAGATTCAAGATCCTGGAAGAATAAATACACATAAAATCAGTATCATCAAAATCCCTACTTTTGATAAAGCTAACTACACTCTATGGAAGAAGAAAATGTTGCTGTTTATCAGGATGTCCAATCCGTTATACATTCGGATTCTCAAGAATGGGTCTTTCACTCCTATGGTAAGAGTTGAGGAATCTACAGATGAAGACATGGTCATTCCAGCTCATTATGCTCCTAAAGATCCTTCAGAGTACACTGAGCCTGAGAAAGAAAAAGTCTCCCAAGATAGTGGCTTGCAGTTGATCTTGATAAATCACTTGATAATATAATGTACAATAACATTGTCAACCGTGACACTGCTAAGAAGATCTAGGAGAAGATAGAGATACTTTGTGAAAGAACAGAGGAAGTTAGGTCAAATCAAAGAAGGATATTGATTTTACAGTATGGGGGTTTCATGGCTAAGCCAAAGGAAATTATTACTGATGTGTTTGAAAGGTTTAACAAGCTAATTAATGACTTGCAGCTGCATGATAAATATTATGAAGCTGAAGAAGTGAACTTGAAGTTTTTGCTCACACTCCCTGACCATTTGGAACAAAAAATTTCA
The DNA here is from genome assembly GCF_009905375.1 of Apium graveolens. NCBI lineage: Eukaryota > Viridiplantae > Streptophyta > Magnoliopsida > Apiales > Apiaceae > Apium > Apium graveolens. The sequence goes on from NC_133653.1 coordinate 55,110,716, forward strand.
GCAATCAGAGAAGGGAGAGACTTGAGTAGAATAACTCTGGAAGTTCTATATGGAATCTTAAAAATATATGAATTGGAAATGATTCAAAGGAAGTCATTAAGGGTTGGTCAAGGGCATGATGTAGTTGGTTCAAGTGCTCTGATTGTCAACGAAAGCCACATCTCTAATGATGAGCCAAGATCCCAGACTCCAGTTGCCTCAACAAGTGAGCAAAGAAATAATGATTCATAGGAGCAAGTCATAATGGAATTGGAAGAAGATGAGTTCTACACCCTGGATAAACTTGACAAGCTAGATCAATCAATGGCCTATCTGGCAAGAAAGTTCTCTAATATTAGAGTAAAGAAGCCAAGATTTTTCAAGGGAAAGGGACAATCATTCAACAAAGACATCAACTAGAAAGGAAAAGGGAAGTACACAACTGATAGCAAAAATGGCTACAAAACTAGATGTGTTGATAGATCAAAGATAAGGTGCTATAACTGTGATGAGCTAGGTCATTTTACTACAGAATGCAGGAAACCCAAGAAAGCAAAGAAAGACAAAGCTTATCTTGAACTTGAAGTAAAGTATGAAGCTCTTCTGAAAAAATAACAAAATAAAGACTATATTGCAAAGGGAAAGAGTTGGGATGATTTTGAAAATGATGAAGATGAGGAAGTTGGAAATTATGCACTTATGGCTTTGGTGCAAGGTGAGTCATCCTCATCAAAAACACATGTACCAACTCTTACCACCATTGATTTAAATGTGAGTCAATATAATGAAACTGTAGAGAAGATGAGCACAAAAATCTTTCACATTCATACAAGTATGATTGCTGCTAATAAAGAGGTTAGCAGACTGACAAAGATAAATGTGAAGCTTGAAAATGAGAAACAAGAAACTGAGTTGTTGCTGGTAGAGCTTGAAGCTGTGAAATAAGAGAATGCATATCTGAAGAACAAGCTCAAGTGTGTAAATGAGATTGAAGCGGTGTTAAGGGAGAAAGCTAGAAAAGAATGAAGTCAAGCTGAAATCTTTCAGGAATGCATATGAGTTGGTTGGACAATACCATGAGAAGAACAAACTATGTGCAAATATTGCTATTGGTCTTGATTATGATGACTTGAACAATAAGAAGAAAGCTGTAGGTGAAAAAGGGAAATCAAATGAAAATGAAGATGTTCCAGCTATGCTGAAAAAGGTTGGCTCACCTATGTTCAAAGCATGTGAAGTAGATTTCAGTGAAGAAGAGTTGATCATAAAGCAAGAAATTGCTGATGAAGACAATGAGAAGAAGAATGCAGAAACAACTCCATCTTCCAAAGCTGAAAAGAAGCCCATGATCAACCAAGACACCTATCAAGGAAATGAAAACTGCAAATTCAAGAAAGAAGAAGAAGAATAGAAATGGGAAGATTGAGATAAATAAAAGCAATAATTTTGCTTATGTTGCAGATGCTCAAGGAAGAAATGTGAAAAGCGTGGCTCTGTAAATCACCTAACTTACCTTTGTAAAAAGATGGTTAGCAAGCCAGTTGAAGGAGCCTGCAAGTATAATAAAGCCAAGGCAAATGATCCCTATTCATTTTGTGATAAGTTCGACTGCATTCCCTGTAACTTAAAAGTAATGAAAAGTTGCCACAAGCTGAGAGTAGATCTCAAAGAAGTCAGTATTGGATCTACAGCTGCAAGGGAAAATGCACAAACATCTATGAATGCTATTCTTTCTGAGACTTATAACTCTACTTATGCTAAATCATTTAACAAGAAGAAAGTACCCAACACGGCTTGGGTTGCTAAACACACTTAAACTCATTGTGTGCAGGGTAAAATGAATAAGGTCATATGGATCATAGACAGTGGATGTTCCAGACATCTGACAGGTGATAAGGCCCTGCTATCACAATTTGAGGAGAAGGATGGCCCTTTGGTGACCTTTCGAGACAACAACAAAGGATTTACAATGGGATATGGCATGATCGTTTCTGGAAATATTGTCATTGATGATGTAGCATTGGTAGCTGGCCTTCTCTGTGTCAGCCAGTTTGCAGACAAAGGTTTTAAAGTTCTATTTAACAAAGAAGAATGCATCTTCATCAGCAAGAAAACCAATGAAGTTAATCTAAAAGGAGCAAGAAAAGGAAGCTTGTTTGTTGTAGACTTGGACTCAACAAATGAGGATGGAATTTGTTGCTTCTACACCAAGACATCCATGGAGCAAAGTGTTGGATTTTAATCACAGCGGAGGCATGGCAAAACACTTTTACACATATAAAATCCAATTAAAAGCATACAGATCATGAATAAAAATTCGGGGGATCGGATCTAACCTTTAAAATAATTTCGAGACAACGATCAGAGATCCTTAGCAGTTGCTCCTCAAGTGTGAAGCACTCCACCGGTATCCACCAAGAAAACGATGTTAAGGAGGAGGAAGGAGGTGGAGAGAATTGGGTTTTCCAAACTTTTTGGGTTTATGGGGTTCGCATAAAAATAGGGTCTATAATAGTGTATTTATAGGCAAAATTTTCAGCTGAAATTTTCCCATAAATATTATTATTATTATCCCATTTATTATTCTCATTAATAATTAAAACACCTTTTAATTATTAATCCTTTTTCTAAATACTTTAGAAATAATTCTCTCTCTTGATTTAATTTCCAAAAATTAAATCCTTTAATTAATAATATTAAGAACTTTTCTTAATTAATTTATAATCAATTAAATCTCATTTAATCAATTATTAAATTTGCCAATTAATTATTTATTTCACAAATAAATAATTATTAGCCATTATTAATTAATTCCTCCACCATTAAATCATTCTCTTTTTATGGTGTGACCATGTAGGTTCAATATTAAGCCGGTAGTAGAAATAAATAATAATAAAACTATTTTATCATTATTTATATAAATTCTCTAATTTATTAAATATGATTAATTAATTAATCACATTTATTCTACATCGTGAGGGATACTTCTCAGCATATCGCGACTATCCGGATAATATGAATTCACTGCTTAGAATACCAAGAACCTATTCAGTGAATAGTTACCGTACAATAAACTCCTTCTACCCTACAATGTCCCGATTAAATACAAGGCATGGATCTCGTGTCAAGCCTATCTAATTTAATCACTTGCTTACCATTTACTATGCTTAGTTCTATGCAAATTAGAAACTCCTTTCTAATTTCATTCACTCTGGCCAGAGATTCCTGAACTAGCATAAGTGGATCAGCCTTGAACATTCGCTTCCTTCACTGGAAGGGGTAGATCCTTTATTGATCATACACTATCTTCGTGTACAAATTCCTATACCCAGTAGAGCCCTAATAATTGTCCCTGGAGACTAAAAACTAAACCAAAGCATAGTTCAGTGTACACAAGATGACTATGATGACCTCAAGTCTAAGGATACTTGTACAACTATCACTATGTGAACAACTGCTGACACGTGAGTGAACTCCATCAGTTGTTCAGCTGTGCGAGTCATGTTCAATGAACTTATTCTATAATAAGCACCTACATACTAGCTATAGTGACACCACACAAATGTCTATGAGAACAGACATCCTAAATAATGAAGCAAGCATAGTATGTACCGATCTCTGCGGATTATTAATTACCAGTTAGTAATCCTACGACCAGGAACTATTTAAGTTTAGAGTTATCATCTTTTTAGGTCTCACTATTATGATCTCATCATAATCCATAAAAAGTTTTACTCTAAACTATGGTATATCTTATTTAAACACTTAAATAGATAAACCCCGTAATAAAAACAAAACAAGTCTTTTATTAATAACAATGAAATCAAAACAGATTACATAAAAGTTATTCCTAAATCCTCATACATGATTGGACTTAGGACATATTCCTTTCACAAAGCAAGTTATGGCATAAGAAACTCTCACATCTAAACTTCAAGACAATCAACGCTCTGGTCAAGAAAGAGTTGGTGAGAGACATGCCAAAATTAGAGTTTTATCAAATTGAAGTCTGTGAAGCCTGTCAGAAAGGAAAAATGAAAAGATCAAGTCACAAGTCAAAAACTGTGAATTCCATAAGTGCACCATTACAACTTATTCACATGGACTTGTTTGGGCCAGTAAATGTCTTATCAATTTCGAGAAACAAATATGCACTTGTGATGGTGGATGACTTCTCAAGATATACTTGGATATAATTTATGCATTCTAAAGATGAGACTCGACACACCATAATTGAGCACATAAAGAAGATAGAGAAATAGGCTGAAGATCAAAACTGTGTGAAGAGATTGAGAAGTGATAATGAAACAGAATTCAGAAATGAAACATTGAGTGAATTCTGCAAAAACAAAGGCATTTATGTGGATGATATCATCTTTGGTTCTACTAATGAGAAGCTCTGTCAAAGATTCTCTAAGCTTATGCAGAGTGATTGTGAAATGAGTATGATGGGAGAATTAAGTTACTTTCTTGGACTTCAAGTCAGTCAAGGAAGTGATGGAATCTTCATCAGCCAGACTAAGTATGTTAAAGATTTATTGAAAAGTTTGGCATGGTTGATTGTTCACCTGCATCTACACATATGTCTACATCATCAAAGTTGGATGAAGATAAAAAGGGCAAGAGTGTAGATATTACAAGCTACAGAGGAATGACTGGATCATTACTTTACTTAACTGCAAGTAGACCAAACATCATGTTTGCTACATGTCTGTGTGCAAGATTTCAAGCCAATCCAAAAGAATCACATTTGATGGTTGTGAAGAGGATTTTCAGATACTTGAAGGGGACTCCAAACTTAGGATTATGGTATCCTAAGGGAACTGGTTTTGAAGCTATTGGATACACAGATGCAAATATTGCTGGATGCAGGGTTGACATAAAGAGTACTAGTGGAAGCTGTCAGTTTCTTGGACAAAGACTTATATCCTGGTATAGAGAGAAACAACAATCTGTGTAAATTTCCACAGCTGAAGCAGAATACATAGTTGATGGAAGTTGATGTGCTCAAGTGTTTTGGATTAGAAATCAGCTAATGGATTATGGCCTAGTGTTACACAAAATTCCAATCACGTGTGACAATACTAGTGCTATATCTATTGTGGCTAATCTAGTTAATCACTCTAGGATAAAGCACATTGATGTAAGGTACCATTTTATTAGAGAACATGCTGTAAATGGTACCATTGAGCTCATTTTTGTTCCAATAGAAAAACAATTAGCTGACATTTCTACTAAACCTTTGGATGAAACAACTTTCACTAGACTTGTAGGTAAAATTGGAATGCTTAATTCTTCATTCTAAGGCAAGAACTCAGCTAATATTTTGCAGCAGATTAATTTCTAGTAAATTAAAATTAATTTGATTTAGTTAGAAATTAATTGGAATATGAATTATAAATATTTCAGAAATCTCTGCATATTAATTTTTCAAAATTCAAAATTCAGCTTGGAATTTTTCAAATTCTAAGAAAACTGTCTAATTGTTGATTTACATTTTCAATATATAAAATTAACACACAGTATAATGAAGTGATCAAAAGTATATAGAGAACTGAGTTCTCGATAAGTCTAATTGACTTATCGATAAGTCATTTGAAGACTTCTCGAGTGAGTTCTTGATATGTCAATTTACTGACTTCTCGAGTGACTTCTCGATAAGCTTTATTATGACTTATCGATAAGTCATTGTAGAGTTCTCTATAAGTGTTAATTCACAGAGTTCTCTACAAGTATCATTTTAGACTTATAAATAACTCATAACTAAAATAATTTAATTTAATAAATTATTTTGGTAAAATACTTTTGGCAAAATATTCTGATTTTATTTTGATTTATTTAAATAAAAATTGGAAACAATCCAGTCCATTTTGGACAAACTGGGTATTTATTTAACATCTCGATAAGCTTATTTTTAGTTCTATACAAGGTTAAAACAAAATGAATTATCGACATGTTCTTCACTTTTCAAAATGACTTCTCAATAGACAAACTCCAAACTTCTATTTTCAAGTTCTTGACAAGTCATTTGCTTTTACTATAAATACCCAGATATCTCAATACACATATACTTACGCCTTCGAGAACTCTAAGTGACCTAGATTTTTCAATTCCAAACCGATCTCTCTCTCGTTTCAAACCCCTTCTCACTAATTTTTCTTACCCATTCACTCTTACTCAACAATAATGGCACTAAACAATGTTAGAGCTGTAATCCTAGAGAAAGGAACCAACTGTATTGCTTTCACAGATGCTAACCAAGCCCCTGATAGTTTGAAGGGGTTTGTGAAATTTCTGTCTGAATCCTATCTTGCAGGTGCTTTAACTGCTAACCCAGTCCTATACTTGGATGTTCTGCATAAATTCAGACAACAGCTGTGGTGAGAACTGTTATGCTTGACAACTCTGTGTCCTTGGTGGTAATATGCTCAATTGGATGCCAACAGATAGAGTTCAATGAGCAAGATGTGAATGCAGCTTTGGGTCTTCCAACTGAAAATCTCGTGGAGGTGCCAACCAAGGATGAACTAGCTGAGTTCATGGACTTCATCAACTATGGTGGAAGAATCAACTTGGAAAGTTTGAACATAACAAACCTAAGGAAAAAATGGTCCTTTGTGCTTGATTCTATAGTGAGGGCCTTCACATGTAGGAAGACAGGATATGATAACATCTGAAGTGTGGTGCAGAAGCTGGTGTTCTCAATAGCCCATAACAGACTCTTGAATGTTGGTCTATTGATCATGGAAGAACTTGCCACAAGGATGACCATGCCCCAATCTGCTAGAGGTAAGGAAATTTTCTATCCTATATTTATTATGTCTAGGAGATAAAATGCTAGAGGTAAGGAACTTACCCGATGCCTGACATGAGATAAAATGCACAAACTAGTACATCTATAGTCCCTGAAACTGTAGAAGTACAAATGCAAGAAAACCAACAGGGGCCTTCCCAAGATGACACCACTTCTTCTATACCTCTAGAAGCTAGGAAACCAACCACTTCATGTAATATCCGGGATATATCGTGTAATTATTTTGCTATTAAATAATTATTATGTGTGTTCAGTATCTATTCTGTGAGTTAATTGTTAAATATTATCTGTACTTGGATATTCAAAAATAATATTAATTGAGTATTTTAATTTTTATATGTCCAAAATAAAACATAGATAATTGTCATATCTTCCTAATTATTTTTATGTTGATTTATGGATTTATAAGGATCATATGAAATTTATAAAATATTTTTCTGAGTATTTAAAATCTATTTTATAAAAACGGGAACCAATCGACGTCATCCGTTGTTATATTTTTGGAACCCGAAACTCTTCCGAGAACACCTTCCTAACCTAATTGTAATATTCCAAGCATATTCCATGTTTCGACTTTTTCGATCCGGCGTACGGTTTGTTCTGCGCGGGTCCCGGCGCAACATTTTCGATACAATATTCGTTTCGGTAAATCAATAAAACCCGTATTTTCGATAAACGGGAGCTTTTTATTAAACTATCCCAATTATCACTTCGTAGTACGTGGAACCAGGCGCTGAGACCAAGACCGCAGTACAAATTGTACTGATTTGGATAATTATCCCGAAAACCAATACCGTTTGGATCAGTTTTTATAAATAAACGTACCGTTTTATATCCGGAATGATCCAACGGGATACTAATTTTCCGTAATTATAAATAGCCTTTTTCCGTATTTTATTTCGTATCAAAATCATTTGTAGATAGTTAATTCTATAATTTTCAGAGAAAAACCCTAATTACAAAAACTGTTCTAAGAATCAAACAGCAAAACGAAGGCGTTACCGATCTCTGTTTTCAAAGCTTGAGTAACCAAAATGAAGAATTTGAAGTGTTCTATCAGATTCTGAGCTTTGTTTCACTGCAGAATCAGAGGTTTATTTTCTGGAAATTTATTTATTTTCGAATTAAATTTATTAAAAATATGAATTTTTGTTCGGATGATTGTTTGTATGATTTGATGACTGCATGTCGTAGAGCTTGTTTTCCTGATGATTTTGATATATTATACGTCTGATTTGGAGTTCAATAACATGTTCAAATTTGAGTTTGATTTTCGAATTTTTAAAATTAGGTTTTATAACCCGTATGAATGTTCTTAATTGAAATTTGGGGGTTTCTTATTCTGAAATAGATTGATGTTGTGGTATAGTGTATTGTATTCTCTGTGAAATTTGCAATCTAGTCGTACAAGTTTCATGAATCAACGAGGTCTGTATAGAAGGGAGTTGTGTTTTAAAGTTTACGTCGAACCCGCCGGAAACCGGCGAGTTTCTTGATCAAATTCCGGCCAAGTCTGGGGTTATTGATGAATTTTGATTGCAGATATAGGTTCCTGGTGTTGTGTAGTTTAATTCTGGAGGTGATGGTGGTGGGAGGATGCCGGAGGTGAATTCTCCGCCCCCCCCGACTTTTTCGGCGACTGGAACTGCAAAATTACAGTTTGGTCCCTGTACTTTTGAAAACAATGAAGTTTGGTCCCCCAGGTTTCCAGAATTTGCAAAAATTGGATTCCTGTTTTAAAAATGTTTAAAAATCATATTTCCTATTTATTTTTATTATAAAAATTCGTTTTAAATTTCTGAAAATTCTAAAAATTAGTATTTTAATTCCGAAAATTATTTTTAATTCAGAAATAAATCTGAATTAATTAGTTAATTAATTTTAGTTAATTTTTAATCGATTAATTGGTCAATTAATTTGGAAATTAATTGATTAATTGATTTAATTAATTATTAATTGATTTTAATTAATTATTTAATTAGATATAATACTTAAAAATGATTTAAAAATTCCGAAAAATAGTTTCGAGCTTTAAAATATTATTCTAAATTATTTCCAAGGCTCGATAATTATTATAAAATTGTTTCGGACCAGAATTGGCCAACCGAACCCTGTTTATTAACCCGAAATTGATCCAACGACCCGTTTTAATTCCGAAAAATGTTTTAAAAATAATTTTAAATACCCGAAAGCCTATTTATGACCCGAGACTTCTTTATAAATAATATATCATTGAGTACGTGATGTATTATGTGCTATATGTGACTTGTTGATTAACTATCAGTCTATATATTCAGTGTTTACTTGATTATTACATAACTTTCAATCCGTTAATCGGATTTGGATAAAACGAAGGGTAGATAGAAGTATGTGTTGAATAGAACTCTATGAGTCGATTATTGATAGATGTTTATGATATGTGAGCAGAAGAGGCAAGGCGTAGGAAAGGAAAACAGGTAGTTGAGGAGTAAGACGATTGTGATTGGAAGCGAGAGCAGAATAGTAAGCTTGTACCAGGCAAGTGTTCTGAACTTTCTCGAGATATTGTGGTACTTGATAATCCTGTGATATTGCAAGTGCTTTGAAGCACAGAAACCTAAACCCTGATTCAAGTTATTGATCTTGAGCCGTAACCTGATTCTTTCTAGACCATTGATTGTTGTATACCCAAACACGAACCACGAATCTACGATACTACTCCCCAAATACATACAAACTAAATACCAAACGCTGAACTGAATTACTTATATACTCAATCCATGATATCTTATGCTTTGAAAGACCAAATCCTTGAAACCCTGAAATATTGATTCCTTTGTTATCCAATTCTTTCATTACCCAGCATCCAAGCTTTGAAATTACCTTATTGATCCTTACAAGGATTGAAACCCTTTCATTGTTAAACACTCATTGTTGTTAATGATTCTGGTTATTGTTTATTATTGCTTATTAAGTTATTATGTTAGAATTGGATTGTTTTTATAAAATTGTGGACCAGATTCGTGGTCAGACCATATAATGGTCAAGTTAGGCCAATGTGTGCCTTGGATCCAGTAGTTAGAGCAATGCTGTGTGCCTTGCTCGGGGTTAGTGCGTGACTGATCAGCAGCCTAACCTTGGTTTTTAAATTAAATGTATAATATCCAATTCTAAATCATAATCCATTGTTCACTTGATATCATAATCATGTTCTATTGATGATCATTATTCTCAGTTTTGTCATTGTGACTTGCTGAGCTAGTTAGCTTATTTGTGCGATGTTGTTTATATTCTTTCCAGCTAAAAAGGAACCAGTTGGTAACGAGGATCCCCAGTCCAGCGCGAGAGCTAGGGGTTCAGGTTGAGAAAGCTGAGCTAGTAGGCTTCTTTTGGAATAATTTAAGTCTGTAAAAGTTTGTAATAAAGTTTAATACTCAGTTTGAGTTTGAATGATTGGGATTTGAACGTTATGTAATATAAGTAGATGTGTGGCTTGTGTGCATACTTTAGCCTGTTGCGATCCGTGGTAGTTGGTAAATAGGGTCACTGCATATTATTGTTATCTTTATTATTGTTATAAGCAGATTATAAATAAGGTGTGTGTATGTGTGTGTGGACCCCAAACTTCTGACCCGGGTTTGGAGGGCGCCACAGGTTTGGTATCAGAGCTACAGGATTATAAGTTACTGACACAAGCCTAGGTTGACGGGAATGGGTAGAGGGTTAGGATTAGAAGTAAGGAATAGAAAGATAGAACGTCGAGAGGTTAAGTGCTTTGGTATATCATGTATTAGTGTAATTCGCGTTATGGGTTGATATTTTGATATTGCGATATGATTTCAGATAGCAGCGATGGCCGACTCTTTTATTCCCATATCAGCTGATCACTCAGAGCCTTCAGTTGGAGTGCCGTCTTCGGATCCACGTCCTGTTGTTCCACCAGTGTTGGTTATACTACCTCCACCTGTGTTGCAGCCCGTACCACTGCAGGCTATTCCACCTCCAGACATGAGGCCACCTATCAGAGGACCCCCACCAGCTGATTTAGATTCCACTGGGCATTCAGTTGCGAGTGCCCCATTCCAGTCTACATTGCCCCCAGTTCCTTACTACCGGTATGAGGCTCTTCTATTGGAGCGTGATTCCTTGTTGGCGCAGATCAGAGAGCTACATCATATCATTAGGACTACTGAGGTTGATCGTGGTGTGAGGGAACTTCGAGAGGAGATTTATGTGACACAAAGGGTTCTTGAGGCTAGGCTACATGGAGCTATATTACCTGGCAGAGGCCCTGATGCACTGATGGGCTGGGCTATTGAGGTGATGGAGGACTTTGAGAGGCTGGCAGGACCAGAGTTTCCCTGGAGCTGAGTCAGAGATTCAGAGATGGAGATTCTGAGCAGTGTTGTTATGGTTATGTAGTATGTACAGTAGTGTGTAGTGTGTATCAGTAGACTTTTGAGTTGTGTTTATAGACTAGCTATGATGACTAGTGAGTAGGTTGTTGTACCCTTTTGCTTTTACTTCCGAAGCGTCTTTACGCTTGTACTACCTAAAACTTTTGATCTATATATATCAGTACTTTTTTCCTTTCCAGCACTGTCATTTATTTTATTGCACCTATTTTACTTTACCTTATCTATTGCACCAGTTATACCCCTGTGATACCATGTACCCTGTTTTCCATGACTGTTTATATTCTGTAAAGAAGCATGCAATTTACTTAGTTACAACTATTTTCAAAAAGAGATACCTCTGTTTTACAAAACTTTTCTTTTATACAAAGATTTGATTCAAAAGCTGAATAAGTTGTTTGATTCTTTACAGAAAATGCCTCCCAGAATGAAGAAACCAACAACAATAACAACCAAGATGATACAAACCCAAATGTGAACCCAGGACCCATAGACCCAGCAATAGCCCAAATTCTTCAAATCTTGGCCCAACAAACAGTTCACTTGGCACAACAACAACAAAGGCAGACCAACCCCCAGGTAACTTTCAAAACTTTTCAGGCAGTAAACCCACCAGAATTCAAGGGTTCTTTAGAGCCAATTGAAGCAAATGTGTGGTTAAAGGAAATAGAGAAGACATTTGCCTTAGTGAAAGTAAAGGAGGAACAGAAGGTTGAGTTTGCAAGTTACTATCTGAAGAATGAAGCCACCTATTGGTGGGAGATGGTGAAGACATTGGAAGGTACAGATGTTATTACTTGGGAAAGGTTTAAGGAATTGTTTTTAGAAAAGTATTTTCCTCAGTTTGTTCAGGATCAAATGGAGCTGAAGTTTTTAGAATTAAAGCAAGGGAACATGTCGGTAACAGATTATGAGGGTAAATTTGAGGAATTGTCAAGGTATGTACCGTCGTATGTGGATACTGACAGGAAGAAGGCTAAAATATTCCAGCAAGGTTTGAAACCCTGGATCAGAGGGAAGGTAGCAATTTTTGAATTGGATACCTATGCAGGAGTAGTATAAAAGGCTATGATCGCAGAGACAGAGAGTGAGATGTTCCAGAAGGAGAAAGAAAGCAAGAAAAGGAAGGTTGAGGGAAGTGAGGGTCAGTCACAACCAAGGAAGTTTCCAAATTTTAAGAAGGGCAAGTTTCAGCCAGGGAGAAATTTTAATTTCAGAAAACAGAATGCAGGAGACGGAGACCAGAGCAACCGTCCAGTTAATACAAATCAACCAAATCAGTTGAGACTAACTTTTCCAGATTGTCAAGTATGTGGAAAGAAGCATGGAGGAGTTTGTAATAAGTTGAATGTGGTATGTTTTAAATGCAACCAGAAAGGGCACTATTCGAGGGAGTGCCGAAATCAGCCAGCAAGAAAACCAACAAGTAAGGATCAGCCTATCCGGAATCCAGCAGTAAAGGTTCCAGCCATTGGATTTATGTGCTTTAAATGTGGAAAGCCAGGACATATGGCCAGGGATTGCAAGACATCAGCCCCAGTCAGTAATGCATTAAGGATTATGGGATCTACCCCAGCAGTGAATGAGACTCCAAGGGCTAGAGTTTTTGACATGTCGGTGAAGGATGCGATCCAAGATACGGATGTCGTGGCAGGTACGCTTAATGTTAATTCTTTATGTGCCAAAGTGTTAATAGATTCGGGAGCAACTCGATCGTTTATTTCACAAGATTTTGTTAGTAAGTTAAATTGTCCAGTTGAGTGTTTAAATGAAATATTGACTGTGGAATTAGCAAATCAAGAACGTGTATCTGTTAATCAAGTTTGTGGGAATTGTGAGATTGAGATTTCTGGTAGTAAGTTTTGTGTAGATTTGATACCATTTAAGTTAGGAGAATTTGACGTTATATTAGGGATGGATTGGTTATCTAAGCACGATGCCCAAATAGATTGTCAAAATAAGAAGGTAATGGTGAAGACGCCTGACGAAAGGATAATAACGTTCAAGGGTCAAAAACAAGTAAAGAAGTTTTTAACGATGATTCAGGCCAAGAAGTTACTACGATAAGGATGTGAGCATTTCATGGCATATGTGATTGACAGAAGTCAAGAACCAACAAAACTTGAAGATATTCCAGTTGTGAATGAATTTCTAGACGTATTTCCCGACAAGTTACCAGGACTTCCTCTAGATAAAGAAATTGAATTTACGATCGACTTAGCACCTGGAACAGAACCAGTATCCAAGGCCCCGTACAAAATGGCGCCTGTTGAGATGAAAGAGCTAGCGAAGCAATTGCAAGAGCTGTTAGAGAAAGGAGTAATCAGACCCAGTGTATCCCCGTGGGGAGCCCCGGTATTATTTGTCAAGAAGAAAGATGGAAGCATGAGACTGTGTATTGACTATAGGGAGCTCAACAAGCTGACAATCAAGAATAAGTATTCGTTACCCAGAATTGACGATCTGTTCGACCAGTTGAAGGGAGCCAAGTATTTCTCCAAAATTGATTTAAGATCAGGATATCATCAACTAAAGATCAAGCCAAAAGATATACCAAAGACAGCTTTCAGAACAAGGTATGGACATTACGAGTTTTTAGTGATGTCTTTTGGATTGACCAATGCCCCGACATCGTTTATGGACCTGATGAACAAAATTTTTAAGGAGTATTTAGATAAGTTTGTTATTGTGTTTATAGATGATATTTTAATCTATTCAAAGACGGAAGAGGATCATGCGGAACATGTGAGAACGACTTTGGAGATTTTAAGGAAAAAGAAGTTATATGCTAAATTCTCGAAGATGTAGTGATGTAGTGGAGATGATAGATGTATATAGATGCAGCTAGTATAGTGTGTAGGTGTGTAGTAGCAGCTTGACTACCAGGGGACTGATGTAGTGGAGATGATAGATGTACATAGATGCAGCTAGTATAGTGTGTAGGTGTGTAGTAGCAGCTTGACTTGTAGTAGTTAGTTTGACCAGTAGCAGTAGCCATGACTAGCAGAGCGAGACTTTTTGTATCAAGCATTCACACCTGGAGCTGGTGTTATATATAAAATGAACTTTTTTAAATTTTATTTTATTTAAATTTCAGTCTTTACAGTTTTACAGCATTTACCTTTACTTTATTGTTTTACAGCTTTTCGTACTTTAAATTCTGTCGAAAAAAAGAGAGAAGAACAAACATTTCATTTAATTGTTTACATTTCCTGTCTTTATATTAACGTAAACTGTTTATACTTCCTGTTCTTATATTAAGCAAACTATTTTTCTTTTTCCGAACTATTATCCAAATTTTTTTAATACAGGATAAATTGTTTTCTTACTTATTGTCAATTGTTTAATAAACTGTTAAAAAGATATCACTTGTTTTATTATCAGTAAATGGCACCCAAGAGAAAGACTAGGACTGAGACTTCTAACAGCAACTCCGAAGAACAGACCAATGATACCATGAACCAAATGTTCAATCTGATGCAACAACAAATGGTAATGATGCAACAACAGATGCAGCAACAACAACAGCAGATTCAACAACAAATGTTATAACAGCCACCTTGTCCTGAGCCCCAGATGCCACCAGCTATACCTATTGTTACTTTCAAACAGTTTCAGTCAGTTAAACCTCCAGAATTTTATGGGTCAGCTGATCCTATTAAGGCTACCACTTGGTTGAAAGAAATAGAGAAAGCATTTGCGCTAGTGAAGGTAGGTGAAGACCAGAAAACTGGCTTTGCTAGTTACATTTTGAAAGGAGAAGAAAATTATTGGTGGGAATCTAAGAAGGCTTTAGAAAGTGAAGATGTTATTGTATGGGATAGGTTTAAAGAGCTGTTCTTAGAAAAACATTTTTCTAGCTATGTGAGGAATCAAATACAGATTAAGTTTTTGGAATTGAAGCAGGGAAGTATGTCCGTGATGGAGTATGAAGCCAGATTTACTGAGTTGGCTAGGTTTATCCCAGAACAAGTTGATACTGAAGAAAAACGAGTCCAAAGGTTTCAAGAAGGATTATGACCGTGGATCCGTGGGCAAGTTGCTGTTTTTGAATTAACGACGTATACCGCATGCTCATTTCATAGTTACTTTGCATCACTAACTTGCTTAACTTGTAAACCAAGAAAGTAAGTTAGTTCTCCCATCATGCTCATTTCATAGTTACTTTGCATTAATTTGGCAAACTTTTTGCAAACTTTTTCATCTGTAGAGCCAAATATAATATCATCTACATAAATTTGAACAAGTATACTAGAGCCATTAACATTTCTGAAAAATAAAGTTTTATCAATAGTACCTCTTGTGAAGTGATTTTCCAAAAGAAACTTTGATAAAGTGTCATACCAGGCTGTTGCTTCAATCCATAAAGTTTCTTCAAAAGATAGTATACATAATCTGGAAAATTTGGATCTTCAAAACCAGGAGGTTGACTAACATAGACTTCCTCCTCTAAATCTCCATTAAGAAAAGCACTTTTGACATCCATTTGATAGACCTTGAAGTTGGCATGGGCTGCATAGGCTAAGAAGATTCTGATGGCTTCAAGTCTTGCAACAGGAGCAAATGTTTAATTAAAATATATTCCTTCTTGTTAACAGTAGCCCTTAGCAACCAATCTAGCTTTGTTCCTGACCACTATGCCATTTTCATCCATCTTGTTTCTGAATACCCACTTGGTGTCAATTGGATTCTTTCCTTTAGGTTTGGGTACCAGCTTCCATACCTTGTTCCTTTCAAATTGGTTTAGCTCCTCCTGCATAGCTAAAATCCAATCAGGATCCAACAAAGCTTCTTCTACCTTCTTTGGTTCTTCCTTAGATAGGAAGCTACTGTATATACATTCTTCTTGAGTTGCTCTCCTTGTTTGAACTCTAGAAGATGCATCACAAATGATGAGCTTAAAAGGGTGATCTTTAGTCCATTTTCTTTGTTGAGGTAGATTAGCTCTAGATGAAGAGGCCTCATTGTTGTCTTGATGTGTGACTGAGTTTTGATTATTAGAAACTCCCCCTGTGTTTGTGAATCTTTAATTTGAGAAATGGGAACTTTTTGTAAGTGATCTATTCTGACTTTCAGCTTCTCTTAATGACCCGACGGATGATGTACTTTGTGTCCCGAATTATGAAGCTGACTATCTCCCGACGGATAAGGCAGATTATCTCCCGATAGATGAAGCATTTTGTAACTCGACAAATGTTGAATTATGTACTTTATTAGTTGTAGATTTTTCTGCATTATCCTTATTCACTATTTCTTGATCACTTTCATCATCACTGTTATCATTAACCATATCTACATTATCAAACTTGAGACTTTCATGGAAATCTCCATCTTGCATTCCTTCAATCTTTTTGTCATCAAACACAATATGTATTAATTCCATAACAATGTTGGTTCTTAGATTGTAGACCCTATATGCCTTTCCCACAGCATACCCAATAAAAATTCCTTCATCTACTTTAGCATTAAACTTCCCATGTTGATCAGTTTGATTCCTCAAGATAAAACATTTGCAGCCAAAGACATGAAGAAAATTTAGAGCTGGTTTCTTGTTCTTGAACAATTGGTAGGGTGTCATATACTTTGCTTGATTAACCAAAGAAATATTCTGAGTGTAGCAGGCAGTATTCACAGCTTCAGCCTAAAAATATATTGGTAACTTTGATTCTTCAAGCATTGTCCTTGCAACTTCAATAAGAGATCTGTTCTTTATTTCCACTACTCCATTTTGTTGTGGAGTTCTTGCTACATAAAACTCATGCATAATCTCATGCTCTTCACAAAATGATCTCATCACAGAATTCTTGAACTCAGTTCCATTGTCACTCTTGATTCTTCTGACTTTAAAATCAGGATGATTGTTGACTTGCCTTATGTGATTGATGATGATTTGACTAGCTTCATCTTTAGACTTTAGGAAATATGTCCAAGAGAACTTTGAGAAATCATCCACAATTACTAGGCAAAATCTTTTCCTTGATATGGACAACACATTGACTGGTCCAAATAAATCCATGTGTAGCAATTGCAAAGGTTCTTCAATTGTTGAATCAAGCTTCTTTCTGAATGATGCTTTGATCTGCTTTCCTTTTTGGTAGGCATCACATAATCCATCCTTAGAAAACTCCACTTGAGGAATGCCTCTAACCAGTTCTTTCTTGACAAGCTCATTCATGGTCTTGAAGTTTAGATGGGACAACTTCTTGTGCCATAGCCAACTTTCATCTTGACTTGCTTTACTGAGAAGACAAGTGACGGATTCTGCATTAGATGAGTTGAAGTCAGCTAGATACATATTTCCTTTTCTCACTCCAGTGAGAACCACTTTGTTGCTTCTTTTATTTGTCGTAACACAGGCTTCTGAATTGAAGGTTACTGAATTGCCCTTATCACAAAGCTGGCTGATACTCAACAAATTGTGCTTGAGACCATCCACTAGGGCAACCTCTTCAATGATGACATTATCTTTTGAAATCAAGCCATATCCCACAGTATAACCCTTGCTGTCATCTCCAAAAGTAATACTTGGGCCAACTCTTTCCTTGAACTCTGTGAGTAGGGTAGAATCTCCAGTCATGTGCCTTGAACAACCACTATCCATGCACCAAAGATTCTTTCTGTTTCCCTGCACACATTAAAATCAAATCAAGTTAATTTTGGTACCCAAGTTTCCCTGAGTCCTGCCTTGTTAGCTTTCTTCTTTGGTTTCTTAGGTTTAATTTCATTTGACTTGGGAATTTCTGATTCATCCTTAGTCATTTGAGTTTAACCTTTGAAACCAATCATTAGAACATAATTATCATGCACATTTTGGTTAACATGAAAGGGCATGCTGTTTGCAAACATGTTATTCTAGTAAGGCATGCTAAATGGCATTTGTGGCATACTAAATGCAGCATAATAAGGATTAGGTGCAAATGGCATATTAGCAAATTGCGCATTCATATTCTGAGTAGACATAACATTCATAGGCATGGCAGTCATGTTGGGAAAAGAGGGAGGCACATACATGGGAGTAGGCAGGGCAAGTTTGCAATTAACAGACATGTGATTAACACTACCACACTTAACACATATTTTTCTAGGTGCATATTTATCAGGATTGTAGTTGTTATGCTTGTTAATTCATACTTTCCCATTTCTATTGTTTTTCTTTTTAGTTTCTATTTTAACCTCAGTCTTTTCTAATCTGTCATTCAATTGCTTGATGGACAGATGACCAACATTAACTTTCCTCTCTTTCTTCACTTGACTTGATTCTCCTGGAACAAAGTTTTTGGAAACTGATCCATATTTTGTCATTCAGCTTGGCAAGCTTAGCTTTACTCACAGGTTTACTCACAGCCGACGAATGTGGCTCTTTATCACTCGACGAATAATCCTTTTGATTATCCGATGGATGATTCTCATCATCCATCGAGTCCACATATGTCAAAAATCCTTCAACCAAGTTGGATTACAGCTTCTCCTTACTCTTTTTCCAGGCTGCATCACAAAAGGACTCAATACCTTGAACTTTAGTAATTTGAGCATGGACATCTCTAGATGATTTCCATGCTTTAATCACTTCCTATTCTCGTTCAAGCTGCTTCTTTAAAATCTCTTCTTTCTTCAAGGACTCAGTTAATTCATCCCTAGAAATCTTACATTCATTTCTCAATTTTTCAAATTCAATAAACTGAGACTCTAGCACATTATTCCTCTCACATAAAAACAAATTGTTTTCTTTAATTTCAGCATTTTCCTTAGTGAGGGACTTAAGTGTAACACGCAAGTGATATAATTCTGTGTACATATCATTGATTGCATCATTACACTCAGCTTTAGATAAATGTGCCAGGTTAGTGGTGATTACCTGATTACTTGAATAACTTGTTTCTGTTTCATCAGATTTGGCCATCAGGGCTAGGTTGACATAGCTTGTTTCTTCATCTTCATCCAATCCATCAGCTGCCCAGTCATTTTCTTGTGTAATAAAAGCCCTTTCCTTTTGCTTGAGCAACTCAAAGTATTTCTGTTTATAATCAATAGGCTCAAATTTTTTCTTGCTAGAATCTGACTTTCTACACTTACTGGCAAAATGCCCAGCCAAGCCACATTTGAAACATTTGAATTTGGATTTATCCACCATGTTTCTTCTTGGCTTGGCTGCTCCAAAGTTCTTTTTGAACTTGAGCTAGGAAAATCTTCTGGAAAAGAATGCTAAATGTTCATCAATATCATTCATATCATCTTGGCTCAAATGATCTTCATTTTCAGCTACCAGCCCTTTGCCCTTGCTTTCACATGCCTTTGATGTAGACTCAACAGCTTCTACCTTCATCTCTTTCTCATTCTCTAACTCAGCTACCAGTGCTATGGACCCTCCTTTCTTCCTTACTTTCTCCATCCTCTCATCTTTCTCTATTTCAAGCTCATTAGTTTTCAGAATGCCATACAGTCTCTCCAAAGTGAACTCCTTGTAATCCTGAGAATTTCTCAATGAGACTATCATTGGTTTCCACTCCTTTGGAAGAGATCTAAGGAACTTGAGGTTAGAGTCTTTTGTTTGATAGACTCTTCCATGCAACTTCAGAGCATTTAGTAGTTTTTGAAATCTACTAAAAATATCAGTGAGAGACTCACTGTCTTCACAATGGAAGTGCTCATATTGCTGAATTAGCAGCTGCATCTTGTTCTCCCTTACTTGCTGAGTACCATCACAAATAATTTGGATGGTAACCCAAACCTCTTTGGCTATTTTGCAGTTAATGATGTTATCAAACATATCACCATCAACTCCATTGAACAATATATTCATGGCCTTCTTGTCTTTCCTGACTTGCTCAATATCAGGGTCTGACCATTCATGCCTTGGTTTTGGAACAGATGGCTCATTGCCAGTTGCAGCTCTCATTGGTACATGAGGACCTCTCTCTATGCAATCCACATAGGCCTCATCTTGGGAAAGAAGATGTAGGTGCATCTTCACCTTCCAGTGGCGATAGTTGTCTTTTTCCAGAAAAGGAATTTTAACTCCAACATCCTTCTTGTTCTTCTTGCTGTTTGTTGTGATCTTTACACTCTTTGTAATTCAAGAGCTTGCTCTGATACCAATTGTTATTTCCTAACAATACAACAAGAATTACAGAAGGGGGGATTGAATATAATTCTGGCTACTCTTTCAAGATTTTAAAACAGTTCTTACTTGATAATATATATGTGTTTGATTTGCAGAGTGCGGAATAAATGATTTATATGAATCAAAACATAAAGTAATAAAAACATAAGATTTTAAAACTTTATGGTGGATTTGAAAGTATCCACCAGAGATATATATTATATATCGAATGAGAACCCTGTGAAGCTTGAATAGCTCACAGCTGCTTACAAGTATGAACAACTAAACTTACAGAGAAATGCTATAGAATACAGCTTGAAAATGTTTCTTTGAGAATGTGTGTGCTTAGTTCGATAATTGTTGTACTTGCTATACTTGGTTATATCACCAAATTTACATGACAATAAGACAAGATAATAAAACAAAACATATCTAGTCTAACTCCATGCCACTTCACTACTCTATTCCAGCATATTTGAATATCTTCATAATAGCATGGAAATGGTAATGCTTATTTGTTCTCAAATTCCTTCTTAACAGGCTACCACATTCCTTTTGCAAACACCCAACGCATGTGACTGTGTTGTCACTGTCAACAGATATTTGAATTTGATCATCCGTCGGGTACATGCTTGTCATCCGTCGGGTAGCTTTATAGATCATCCATCGGGTAACTTTGTTGATCATCCGTCGGGTAACTATTTATCTCTTGACTCCATTTCATTTATACAGAATTACAAGACATCTCATATTCACAATTAATCAACCTATTCTGCATATCTACTAGTAGTCAACATGACTTATATGCTCCTACAGATTCTACACAAAGTTGTTTACAAAAATGTGCTACAATACTTATTATTACATAAGCTACTCACTCGATGGATGTCAAATTAGCATCCGTCAGGACTCTATTGAATCATCCGTCGGGACTATATTTGGTCATCCGTCGAGTGCTACAAAATTCACTAAGTTAAATCTACTAAGGTGTTTTGTTTAATTTATCATCAAGTTCACAACATATTCCTAACATGTGATTGCAGGCTTCTTAGCTTAGTTCTTGGCATCTAAAGCAGCTTGCTTTTGTTATTTTTTGAGCCTCACATTTTCTTCTTTCTTAGCCTCTGCAAATTGTGGATGTCCAGCCACTACACAGATCAGTTTACCATTTATGTAGATTTTAGCAATCCTTTTCTTTAACACTGAGTCTTTAAGATCTTTGAAGAAAGCTAGGGACCTTCCAAGCAGCTTCTTTTCATCTGGCCTAGGTGTTTCATATGATAGGTCTAGTGGATTTTTGTCTGAGATTTTTGGATAATTTCTTTTTGGCTTAAAAATCCCACTGGCCTTTGGAGACTTGATTGTTGAGGGTTGACCCCTTTCTAAGTTCCTTAGGCTCATTTCATTTGCTGAAATTTGTCTCAATTGAGAGAAGTGAGAAAAGATCTTGTCTTTCTTCTCAATTGGACCAAACTTCTTTTGAATTTCTTCACCAGTCTTCTTCCATTTGTCATCCAGTTCTTTCTCAACTGCTGCAACATCAAGCTGTTTATATTTCTCATTTGATTCCAACTTAGCAGCTGCTATCTTGATCAGATCAATGCTGTCCAAGACTGGTGGCTTTGGAAAAGTAATTGCTGGAACACTTACTTTGCTTACTTGAATTTTGAGAACTTGCTCCCCCTCACTTTTGGACTCCCCTTGACTAGCTAGAATAATATCTTTCTCCCTCTTTTTGTTAGCATCAATTTGAGTGGAGGTTGAGGTCTGTGCAGCCACCAATTTTTGAAGTAGCTGAGTTTGTTGGGCTTGATGTAGATGGATTGCAGTTATTGAAGTTTCCAGGGTTTTGAGTCTTGTGTCCAAGGAGTCCACCTTGCTGGCTAGATCATAATTTTTCCTTAGTTGTCTGTTGATGTCAAGAATGGTTGTGTTGGGAAACTTAGCATCTAGTCTTTCAGTAACATCCTTCTTGACTTGATCAATTTCTGTCTTCAACTCAGTGACATCCATAGTTTGTTTGAGATATTGAATTTGATGTAGTTGGAGAGAGTTTAAGTGTGCTTGTAGAAGTCTCTTGGTGTTGGCATTTGTAGTAGTTTGAAGAGCTGTCTGAGTTTGTTGAATGATATGAGATAGAGTGGATTTGAAAGGGTGCTCATCACATATCTTGGAAAATACCCAAGATGGCATGTTTGATCTTGATCTTGGGCCTGATTCTCCCCCTTCATCATCATTTTCATCCCCAAATAGATCCCCAGAACCACCAGTTCCATAATCAACGTCATCACTTGCTGTGTGTGGCATGGCTGTGATAGCATCCTTAGCCCTTTACATAGAAGCAGTAGTGTGCACCAAGTTGAGTAGCTTCTCAGCCTCCTCATTGCCCTGTCCAGCCAAAAGTTGATATGCTGTAACAGGATGAGTAAATGTCTCAGCATCCAAAGAGATATAATCTATGAAAGCTTGATATTCTTGCTGAAACAGTTTCTATTTTTCTACATCACTGGCATTCATTGAATCACTAGCAATGGTTTACATCCTTATCTTTCATGTACCTGCCTTTCTCTCGTGTTCTCTCTGTTTTTGCATCAAGGGCCCCCCTTGGCTTCCAACCCTCACACCCTCACCTTCACCTATTAAGGTGGGACTCCACTCACTCACTTTTTCCAAGCTGGAAGAAATAGTGTAACGCCCTCCAGACCCGGGGCATAAGTCTGGGGGTTACTACCTAATCACCAAACTGTACAATCTGATTAACAAATAATAAAGAAATGATTCTAAACCCCTTTAACACTAACCAAGATCTTTTTAGGTTGAAGTATGAAAACAAGAACCACTAACTACTTTATTACAAACCAAATTTAAAATCTTACAAGCTATCTTTATTACAAACCATTGTCTAACCAGTTTTAAAGTAATTTAATCTTTTATTCAAACACGCACACTAACTATCTACACTCCACCTGTTCGGGCAACTCAAAGCTTTCTTCTTGGATTGGGATCAACATCTTGGGTATGAGAGGATCCGAGGCTTGGCCCGCTTCTTTACCACTCGAGTCCTGATGAGTTTCATATTCCTTCTTAACTGAAAACAATAAGGTGAATAACAATAAAAAGGGTGAGCCAAAAATTGCTCAACAAGTCCGTAAAATATAAACAGTGTTAAATAGTTTAAGTGAAACGGTAACCTGGGTATATCTGCAAAGATATAACCCCGCGAGAATAGAAAGAAGGCCATTACTGGCGAATACAAATGAACTAAACTGGACACAAGTTCGCATCTATATCCTGCTGATCAGCCAGGATATAGTGCAGATCTATATCCCACTATATAGATCCCGTTGGGCACCGAGGCACTACGGCCCATCTCAAGGATCCGGTTATGTCCCGATCCTTAGGATTAAGTAAACTTAATCTCCAAAGTATCATTATCTAGTCCATGGAATAGCAACCGGAACAATCAGTATGCTTTGACATATTCTAATCACCAGAATACATCAATATTTGTGAGTAACAATTGGAATATGAACAATGAATTCAAATGAAAAGGAGAAATCAAGAATCGAAATGAAATATGAACAAGAGAATCAAAAGAGTGTAAGCGTGATAAGAATCTGAAGAAATATCACTATTCTGAAAGTAGAATAGGGGAAAAGCTTGTCTTCTGCGTGACTCACTGCAAATATGTCACCTACGTCTCTCACCGTCTCAACCTGCCTTGCTGGCTTAGCTTCTGTTATAGAAATAGACTGGTTTAGTCATTTCGTACTTCAATTGCATCTTGAATTGACTTCACATCGTTCCTATCGTCTACCCATGCGCTTATGACTGACTAGTATATTATATATTAACAAGTAGGCCTCGATTAACCACATAATACACATAAGCACATAATCATTTTTATAGTTAAAAATAATTTTTAGAATCAAAATCGACTCGCTGATCGCTCAACTGATCATTATCTGACTCGTTTCCTATTTTTCGGAATTTTTCGGACTCGTCTCGACACTCAACTCGACTGATAATCAAACAAATAACAAAGTCAACTAATTTCTAGAAGAAATTAGGCTTTAATATTATTTTTAATGAAATTATTTCATTTTTCTGAGTCAAAGGGCTTTCGTTTCGTTTGAATTGGACTAACGGTTTAATTATTATGAATTAAACAAGATTAATTAATTAATAATTAATTATAAATAATTAATTATAATTAAATAATCCTTAATTATATTTTTGAATAATTATTTAATAATTATTGTATTTAAAATAATTAATCCTTAATTATTAGGATTAATTACAATTTATTACAATTATTTACAAATCGTAAATCACAATTCCGGGAATAGAAAATCAATAAAAATACGTAAAATTATCTACACAACCTGGGCAATCTATTCATATAACTCTCAGCAACCAAAACACAACGATTTGCATATACCCAAATTAGTTCAAGAACCCTAAAAATCGAATTGAAATTTGAAGCTATAAAACATGAAATTGATTATACGAATAGAAAGTAGAGATCAAGAGGATCGTTTTGAGTACTCACATGAAAGATTTGGTGCACAGAATCACTATGAAATCGCTGCTTGAATCCACGAACTCAAGAACCCTAATTCTGGAAATTTGGAGAAATTTCTGAATTTTTCTGATTTTTAATTAATTAATTAATAATAATTAGGCTATTATAGTAGTAAAATTAATACTCCTAATTAAAATTAAGGCCCTAATTCTACACTTTTTAAAATTAATAAGCCCCTAATTTTATAATTTTTGAGTATTAAAATTTAATTTATAAATATTTTATATATGCAATATATATGCCAAAATTTCCCAAAAATTGTGAATAATGCAAAAATACAAAGAAATGGTATAAATAAAGTCCTATAATTTTATAAAAATAAAAATATGATTTTTGTGGGGTTTTTAACACCCAATGGAGCCCGAAAAATTCATTTTTTGCAAAACGAGAAAATTTATAAAATACCTAGATGTTTAGAATAATGCGATGGTAAGAGCCGTTTGTTGAAAAATAAGGCCCATTAAATACCAGCTTTAAAATCATGGTTTGGGTCGTAAAATGTTTGAAATGAAAGTTATGAATGCAAAAATAAAATATCTGAAAAATATCTTAAAAATACCGGAACGACACAGAATGCACGTAACATATAGCAATTAGGGTTTGACAGATAATTTCACATAAATGACACATTAACACACATAGTTTATTATAAATATGATATAACACAAACGTAAATTTCCCAAACGTTACATCCTTTCCCCTTAATAGGATTCTGTCCTCAGAATCTCAGTATGAAAACAATTGAGGATATTTCTCTAACATTTCACTCTCACATTCCCAGGTTGATTTTTCAACCATAGGGTTTTGTTAGGGCGAAATCACGCACTAATATTCACGCAAGTATACGCGTTCGCAAGTAATATAGAATACTTTCTAGTTCGTTCCCTCAGAGACTCAGACTAATTTATTGTCTAATTAAACTCACTCACCAATGTATGATTACTTCTCAATGTTAAGATAACACTTAAAATTGTTGATTAAATATTAACTATAATTAACTACTTAATTAACCACTTAACTAACACTTCAATTTATCAATAATAAAACACTCATGAGATCACAACTTCATTATTACTTCCTTCTATAGCCATAGTTATTACCTTTAGCATGTGACAATGATGATATTAATCGAATAACACGAAACTGATAAAAGCCAACTTTCATTGTACTAATACCATTCTACCAAACATCCACAATTAAGATAGCAGTTGAATAGTCATCAATTATGTTGAGTTCCTATATGTCTACAGAAATTGACAACACAACGATTTAAGCACAAGTTATTCCTTTTTGATTACATAGGGCAAATAAAACTGTTAGAGTTACCCACTAATCATGCACAATGTACATGAACCTATGCTAGCATGGCAAGTTCTAAATCTCAAGATCCACCGTCGCTTCACAAGAGATTAACACCCTATCTTATATGTTCGCGACGCACATAAGACGAATACGCACAACCAATACTAGATATCATGCAATCATCATATACTAAAGTATTAAACAATTAACTAAAGAATTCCATAATAAATCCGTTACAACCCCATGATCACGATTAGCCCATAATAGAACTTATCGCCATCATGGGTTCATATGAAATCATGATAAACAAACACAAGAAAATAACAACTAAACTGATTATATTAAAACAGAGTACGTCACAAGAGTAAATAAGTCAAAGCAAGAAAACTAGCATCCAACGTTACAACGAAACAAGATTTACAAGAATATATGCTTCCTCTTCGCTGCTGTGTGCTAAATCGGTCTTCTTCCTTATCTCCTTCGCTTCTTGCAAAACACAATCTAAAACATAATCTCCTCTTAATTTTCTATGAAAAACGTCTCAAATCTACCTATATAATAGTCCCATAAAACTCAGATTACATAGAAGTTGGAAGCCAAACAGAAGTAGAAGTCTAAAATAATATATCTTTTTCCCCGACCCTGCGCGGCCGCTCAGCATTTCTGCGCGGGCATGCAAGGCTGCTGCACGGCCGCTCAGCATTGCTGCGCGGGCGCGCAGGACCCTACTAGAAAATTTCCAGGTTTGCTCCGTTTCTTCGCCGTAATCTGCCCGTTCTTTTCCTCTCGCAATGGTGAACACATGCCAAGGCTTATTCTTGATGATTCCTTCTCCGAAATGCAACTAATACCCTGAAATGCATAAACACTAGAAAAACGCATCAAATACACAAAATACTTGATTTCAAGACACCAATTTAAGCCATTTTAAGACGTTCTAAGTGGTATAAAATGCCACTTATCACACCCCCAAACTTAAATCGATGCTTGTCCTCAAGCGTCACAGACTCAAAAACAAATAAAAATATGCATGAATGCAATCTATATGAAAATGCAACGATCCCCCTTACTACAATTAACCAACCAAATTGCCACGTCTCAACGAATGCAGTTAGACACTAAAGATCAATAAACTCATGCAAACGGACATACCGCCAAAAACGTGGTGTGTGCAAATGCTTAACAGATATGCTTTGGAACTAGACCAATTACTATGACTAGACTATCCTCAAGACAATCCTACTATTATACAAAGAATAAAAATTCTAGGCACAAAGTGATATACAACACTACAAGAACTCTGGAGCTTACTACGGAATCGTGCTTTTTATTTACAACTCAAATGCTTATTTGACCATGCAATGAGTGAGGTCCACAAAAGACTTATACAATGGTATCCATGTAACGAGCGTTAGGTTAGCGGATCCCAGACTCTCACTAGGCACAAAGTCCCCTAAGAACTTAATAACTCGAATACCAAAGAGCCCACTCTTGATCAATTATGCAAAATTTTTTTTTTTTTTTTAATAACTCTGAGCAAGTGCGTTTCGCTCCATCTTGCTCAACCCTAGACTACTCGCATAACATGCGAGCCGGCTACTAGCCATTTGACGCCTAGCAACAACTAGCAACAAATTCCATTTTTACTCCATTTTTTTTCTTTTTCATGCCTTTACCACTAAGAACCTATTATCAAATTCTAAGCATAATAAATAGATTATCCTCGAAAATAATCAGATCATAACAACAATCTAGTCCTTAAGCATTCTCTAAGACTTAGTGACAATACAAGTGCTTCTAGCATGCATATCAACCTACACAACTTAATATCACTTTAATGCTATCACTACACTCGCATCAATATCACAATTCAGTCGATAAATCATTGCAAAAGGGATCATGGTATATGCATGAGCTATATGATATGACAAACAAATAAAGCTATATATATATAAAAAAAACTATATGGCAAAAATTATGCAACTATATGAACTAACTATCATGAATATGCAGCTATATGACACACACAAAATATTCCTTAACTACCACCCCCAAACTTAAAATCTTCACTGTCCCCAGTGAAGGTAGTAGAAAGGAACACAGGGTATACCTACTCGGAGTCATCATCATCATCACCCTCAGTGGGTGGAGTATCAGGCGGCGGGTATGCAGAGTCCTCACCAAAAACTGGCCACTGGATATCAGCTCCAAGGCCTCGAAAAGCAGTCCCTAACGCAAGAGTGAGCTCCTGAGCAAACCTGCTCTGCGTCTCATACATGGCATCCATCCGCCGTGAAAGCCTCCTATACTGGGCATCACCCATCCCAGCACCCTCCTGAGCTCTCGAAGAAATAGCCTCACCACGCCCTGGCCTGGCCATAGTAGCACCTCGTGCTGGACGCCCTCCTGGAAGACGATAACCCAGCCCATGCTCCTCAGGCTCACCACCGGTCCACTCCTGCATCCCATTCAGAGTGCCAGAATCTATCGGAGCTACTGGCAACTGCAACTGCTCATGAGCCGGCCAGTTCACTCCTACTGCTCGGCATAGCTTTGTAACCGTGGATGCATAAGGGATGTTCATATGCTTTGCTCCCCTCAAAAACTTCAGAATTCCTTGGTAGATAAACTCACCAAGGTCCACATAGTATTCCTCATTCAGAATTCCCCACAACAACTGTGCTCTCTCAACTGTGACCTCGTGTGCATGTGAAGAAGGCAAAATATTAGCACATATAAATGCATTCCATGCACGGGTATACCTATTCATGGCGATCGCCGGAAAGTGATGATACTCATTATTGGCTGGACTGCGGTTCCAAACTGTGCCCGGTCGACAGAGAGTCGCACAAATCAAATCCAAGTCAAAGTCCTCAGCAGTCTTTTCATTCCAGTTCTCCTCCTCGGGCTTCCTCTCTCGCTGTCCAATCACACGGCGAATCGCCGCAGGATGATAATCAACCGTCAGCCCACGAACTACAGAAAACCCATTCTTTTCAGCCTTCGCGTTCGCGTAGAACTAGCGAACAACACTCATCGGTACTGCTTCGGGTGACTCACAAAAAGCTATCCACCCCTTCTCTGCAATCATGGGCAACAACTCACCATCCCTCCCTGATGGTAAAAACCCCCTCTCCTTCAGAATCGGCTTCCCCAACAGCCTAGTGTACTCCTCCTCCGCGGCTCTGTCAGTTAACCGAGGCCTCGCAGCAGTACCCCTTGATGAATCAGCAGTAGGAACTGTGCTGCTGCTGTCAATAGTGCGTGCTCTCTTGGGTGCCATTGATTTGTGAAGAAAAGTGTGTAAGAACTGATTTTTTTGATGTTTATGAGAGGGTTTAAGTGTAGGAAGTTGTGGGAGATATGTAGGATAGGTGTATGTATATATAGGGTGTGGAGTAGGTTAAATTAGATTAGGAGTGGGGTTGAGGGATAAAATCATGGGGTAATGGGAAAAGAATTCGTGGGTTTATGGGCTGTAATGGGTTTTTTGTGTTTTTGTTTTTTTTTTGTTTTTTTTCTGAACTGTAAATTTTTTTTCTGGAACTCGACCCCTGCGCGGCCGCTCAGCATTTCTGCGCGGGCGCGCAGCAAGCTGCGCGGCCGCTCAGCATAGCTGCGCGGGCGCGTAGAGGGTCTCTGGAATTTTTTTTTTTCAGCCCCTGTTTTCTGATTTTTTTGTGTTTTTGGATAGGTTATTAACTTCTAAGGGTTCCTGTAACAACAATTCATTGGTTGCCTCCCACGCAGCGCTTCTTTTTCGTCATTAGCTTGACGTTCCGTACCTTTCTCACGTAGTCAACAACATGGCACTAACCACCTCTCGGTTTGCCATGTCCCCATAGTAGTGCTTCAACCGCTGACCGTTAACCTTGAATGCTTGGTCCGAATCATTCTCAAAAATTTCCACCGCTCCATGTGGAAACACAGTTTTGACAATAAAAGGTCCAGACCACCTTGATTTCAACTTCCCAGGAAAAAGTCGGAGCCGAGAGTTGAATAACAGAACTTGTTGCCCTGGCACAAATAACTTAGGATGTAGCTTCCTATCGTGCCACCTCTTCACCTTTTCCTTATACATTTTGTTATTCTCGTACGCTTGAAGTCGAAATTCATCAAGTTCATTAAGCTGAAGCATTCTTTTCTTACCAGCTGCATCTAAATCCAGGTTCAATTTCTTCAATGCCCAGTAGGCCTTATGCTCAAGCTCCGCCGGTAGATGACATCCCTTACCGTACACCAACTGAAACGGTGACATCCCAAGTGGAGTTTTGTATGCTGTTCTGTAAGCCCAAACAGCTTCATCGAGCGTTAAAGACCAATCCTTCCTTGACGGACAAACAACCTTCTCTAGAATGCGCTTTATCTCTCTGTTAGACACTTCCGCTTGACCATTTGTTTGCGGATGATAGGCAGTAGCTACTCGATGATTCACATTATAACGTTGCATCATAGAAGTGAACTTACGGTTGCAAAAATGCGATCCTTCATCACTTATGATTACCCGAGGTGTTCCAAACCTTGTGAAAATTTGCTTATGAAGAAAATTTAGCACTGCCTTTGCATCATTTGTCGGTAAAGCTTTAACTTCGACCCATTTTGAGACATAATCGACTGCCAGCAAGATGTACTGATTATTGCAAGACGAGATAAAAGGCCCCATGAAATCGATTCCCCATACATCAAAGACCTCGACTTCAAGCATCACATTTAATGGCATCTCATCCTTCCTTGACAAATTTCCCACTCTTTGGCAACGATCACACCTTAAAACAAACTGATGAGCATCCTTGAACAAGGTAGGCCAGTAAAAACCTGCTTGCAGAAAATTTGCTTATGAAGAAAATTTAGCACTGCCTTTGCATCATTTATCGGTAAAGCTTTAACTTCGACCCATTTTGAGACATAATCGACTGCCAGCAAGATGTACTGATTATTGCAAGACGAGATAAAAGGCCCCATGAAATCGATTCCCCATACATCAAAGACCTCGACTTCAAGCATCACATTTAATGGCATCTCATCCTTCCTTGACAAATTTCCCACTCTTTGGCAACGATCACACCTTAAAACAAACTGATGAGCATCCTTGAACAAGGTAGGCCAGAAAAAACCTGCTTGCAGAATACGAGCTTCCGTCTTCTCACCTCCATAGTGTCCACCATAAACCGTGGAATGGCAGTCTCGTAATATCCCCTCCGTCTCACAGAACGGGATACATCTCCTGATGATCTGGTCAGCTCCCTGTCTAAACAAATATGGTTCATCCCACATATACCACTTCACCTCATGCAGAAACTTCTTCTTTTGCGCGGATGTCAAATTAGGAGGCATTATATTGCTGACAAGATAGTTTACAATATCTGCAAACCATGGTTCTTCCTCCTGAATTGCAAACAACTGCTCATCCGGAAAAGATTCATTGATTAACGTTCTATCTTGTGAAGTAGAATCGGGATTCTCCAACCTAGAGAGATGGTCAGCTACTTGATTCTCAGTACCTTTTCTATCTTTGATCTCTAACTCAAATTCTTGAAGTAAAAGCACCCAACGAATGAGTCTCGGCTTCGAATCCTTCTTAGAAACCAGATAGCGAATAGCTGCATGATCAGTGAATACTGTCACTTTCGTACCAAGCAGATAAGATCGAAATTTCTCAAAGCCAAAGACTATAGCCAAAAGCTCCTTCTCAGTAGTGGTGTAGTTCAATTGGGCCCCATTTAAAGTTTTACTCGCATAGTAGACCACATGGAAGAGATTTTTCTTGCGCTGTCCCAGAACTGCACCTACCGCATAATCACTCGCATCACTCATCATCTCAAACGGTTCTGTCCAATCCGGTGCTGTAATAACTGATGCCGTGATCAAACTCTCCTTGAGAGTTTCGAATGCTGCCAAACATTCATCATCAAATTTAAAAGTCACATCTTTCTCAAGTAAATTGCACAACGGCTTAGATATCTTTGAAAAGTCCTTGATGAATCGCCGATAAAAACCCGCATGACCGAGAAAACTACAGATTCCTTTCACCGAATTAGGTGGGGGAAGATTTTCAATGACTCCCACCTTGGCCTTGTCCACCTCCAGACCTTTGCTAGAGACCTTATGCCCAAGGATAATGCCTTCACGCACCATAAAATGACATTTCTCCCAATTAAGCACCAAATTAGTTTCCACGCATCTTTTGAGTACGGCGCACAGATTATTCAAACATTCATCATAGGGGTGTCCAAAGACGGAGAAGTCATCCATGAACACTTCGACGTTATTTCCAATCATGTCAGAAAATATAGCCATCATACATCTCTGAAAGGTGGCCGGGGCGCCGCATAACCCAAACGAAACTCTACGAAAAACAAATGTGCCAAATGGACAAGTGAAGGTAGTCTTTTCCTGATCCTCTGGTGCAATACAAATCTGATTATACCCGGAATAACCATCCAGAAGACAAAAATACTCATGTCCCGCCAATCTGTCAAGCATTTGATCAATGAATGGGAGAGGGAAGTGATCCTTTCTTGTGGCTTTGTTCAATTTCCTATAATCCATGCATACTCTCCATCCTGTAACTGTTCGAGTAGGGATGAGCTCATTCTTTTCATTTGCGACCACAGTGATACCTTCTTTCTTAGGAACACATTGTACAGGGCTCACCCACGAGCTGTCAGAAATAGGATAAATGATGCCTGCATCTAGCCATTTTAGAATTTCTTTCTTCACCACCTCCTTCATGATGGGATTCAGTCTTCGTTGCTGTTCCACAGTTGGCTTACTTCCTTCCTCTAGCAGAATTTTATGCATACAATATGAAGGACTTATCCCCTTGATGTCTGCTATGGTCCATCCTATAGCCGATTTGAATTCTCTCAAAATCCTTAAGAGCTTATCTTCCTCACTACCTGAAAGGTCAGCTGAAATAATAACAGGTAACATAGATGAATCACCTAAAAAAGCATACCTCAAGTGTTCAGGTAATGGTTTGAGCTCTAAGGTAGGCGCTTCCTCTATTGATGGTTTGAGCTTCCCTTCAGCGTTCTTGAGGTCAGAAGTACCAAGAGATTCAAATGGTATATCCAGCTTTCGCTTCCAGGGAGAAGCGTTCAGATATTGTAATTGCTCGTTGCTATCTTCATCATCACTGTCAAATTCCCCCACTAAGGCCTTTTCCAATGCATCAGACATTAGCATGTGATCGAGTTCCGACATAACCGCAGAATCAATCACATCCACTTTTAAGCACTCCTCATCTTCTATAGGGAATTTCATTGCCTTGAATACGTTGAAGGTCACATCCTGATCTTGGACCCGCATAGTAAGTTCCCCTTTTTGCACATCTATCAAGGTACGACCAGTAGCCAAGAAAGGCCTCCCCAAGATTATGGGAATCTTCTTATCTTCCTCAAAATCCAGAATAACAAAATCAGCAGGAAAGAAGAGCTTATCCACCTTGACGAGCACATCCTCAACTATGCCCCTTGGGTAAGTAATGGAACGGTCCGCCAATTGTAGCGACATGTATGTGGGTTTTGGATCAGGCAGATCCAGTTTTTTAAAGATCGACAACGGCATCAGATTAATGCTTGCTCCCAAATCACAAAGGCACTTTTCAAAAGTTAGATTGCCAATGGTGCAAGGAATGGTGAAGCTTCCTGGATCTTTCAGTTTTGGTGGTAACTTTTGTTGCAGAATCGCGCTGCATTCTTCCGTGAGAGCAACAGTTTCAAGGTCATCCAGTTTCACCTTCCTTGAAAGAATAGTCTTCATAAACTTCGCATATCTAGGCATTTGTTCCAGAGCCTCAGCGAAAGGTATATTGATGTGAAGTTTCTTGAACACCTCCAGAAACTTCCCGAACTGTCTATCCAGCTTTTGTTGCTGCAATCTCTTAGGAAAAGGTGGTGGAGGATAGAGCTGTTTCTCCCCTGTATTAGCCTCAGGCAGAGTGTGTTCAACAGTAGTCTTCCTTGGTTCCGCCGCTTTCTCCTTTTACTTAGATTCTTCATCCCTAACTTCAGCTTCGACTTCTTTTGCCTTTTCAGCATCAGCTACTTTTCCAGACCTTAAGGTAATAGCCTTGACTTGCTCTTTGGCTTCCTTCCTGCCTGGTACTTCCGTGTCACTGGGAAGAGTGCCAGGTTGACGATTGAGCACTGCATTGGCTAATTGACCGATTTGATTTTCCAAGGTCTTGATAGAAACCGCCTGACTCTTGCACAACAGCTTAAGTTCCTCAAAATCAGCACTAGTAGGTGCAGCTGCACTTCCCTGTTGAGGATATGATTGTCTTGTAGCATACTGCTGTGGTTGCTGGAATCCAGGTGGGTTAAACTGTTTACTTACTCCTTGCTGATATGGTGGCTGAATAGCATTCTGATTATTTCCCCAGCTGAAATTTGGATGATTTCTGTTGTTAGGATGATAAGTCGCTGGCACAGGCTGCTGTTGTCGCTGATAATTATTCACATACGGAACAGATTCATTGACAAGAGAACACTGATCCGTAGCATGAGAACCTGCACAAAGCTCACAAACCATAGCTATTTGATTAACTCCATACGTAGCCAGAGAATCAACCTTCATTGATAGCGCTTGGAGCTGGGCTGCAATAGCGGTGGCTACATCAACTTCCAGAATACCTTCTACCTTGCCTGACGTCATCCTCTGAGTTGGGTTTTGATGCTCATTTGCAGCCATCGTCTCGATAAGATTATACGCCTCAGTATAGCTTTTAGCCCATAAGGCGCCTCCAGCTGCTGCATCGAGCATGGGCCGAGATTGGGCCCCCAAACCATTATAAAAACCAGTGATTACCATCCAATCCGGCATTCCATGATGTGGACATTTTCTCAACATTTCCTTGTAGCGTTCCCAAGCCTCGCACATAGATTCTGTAGGTTGCTGCGCAAATTGAGTAAGAGCACTCCTCATAGCAGCAGTCTTTGCCATTGGATAAAACTTCACCAGAAACTTTTGCGCAAGATCTTGCCACGTAGTGATGGACCCAGCTGGTTCAGAATGTAACCAGTCTTTAGCCTTATCCCTCAGTGAGAATGGGAAAAGCCTCAACTTGATAGCCTCATTAGTCACGCCATTATACTTAAAAGTGCTGCAGATCTCGACAAAATTCCTTATGTGCATGTTGGGGTCTTCAGTTGCCGCTCCTCCAAAAGAAACAGAATTCTGCACCATCTGAATAGTGCCCGGCTTGATCTCAAAGGTGTTAGCTTGAATAGCCGGATGAAGGATGCTTGACTGAATGTCATCAATTTTAGGCCGAGAAAAATCCATAAGAGCTGGATCAGCTTGAACAATACGATCTCCCATGTTTACTGGTTCTTTCTGCTCAGTTCCTGAATCCGAATCCTCAAAATCTAACTTCTCCGGTGTATCAAGAACTTCGTCTTTCTCCTCAGCTGTATCTAAGGTCCTTTTGCGAGCACGAGAACGAGTTTGCATAAACGTTTGCTAAAGTACCTGAAACACAACCGAAAAGAGTAATTAACTACTACATCCTAATCACTGAGTCCTAATGACCAATGATGGTAAGTACATAAACTAAACAAATACGCCGAGTCCCCGGCAGCGGCGCCAAAAACTTGTTAGGGCGAAATCACGCACTAATATTCACACAAGTATACGCGTTCGCAAGTAATATAGAATACTTTCTAGTTCGTTCCCTCAGAGACTCAGACTAATTTATTGTCTAATTAAACTCACTCACCAATGTATGATTACTTCTCAATGTTAAGATAACACTTAAAATTGTTGATTAAATATTAACTATAATTAACTACTTAATTAACCACTTAACTAACACTTCAATTTATCAATAATAAAACACTCATGAGATCACAACTTCATTATTACTTCCTTCTATAGCCATAGTTATTACCTTTAGCATTGACAGTGATGTTATTAATCGAATAACACGAAACTGATAAAAGCCAACTTTCATTGTACTAATACCATTCTACCAAACATCCACAATTAAGATAGAAGTTGAATAGTCATCAATTATGTTGAGTTCCTATATGTCTACAGAAATTGACAACACAATGATTTAAGCACAAGTTATTCCTTTTTGATTACATAGGGCAAATAAAACTGTTAGAGTTACCCACTAATCATGCACAACGTACATGAACCTATGCTAGCATGGCAAGTTCTAAATCTCAAGATCCACCGTCGCTTCACAAGAGATTAACACCCTATCTTATATGTTCGCGACGCACATAAGACGAATACGCACAACCAATACTAGATATCATGCAATCATCACATACTAAAGTATTAAACAATTAACTAAAGAATTCCATAATAAATCCGTTGCAACCCCATGATCACGATTAGCCCATAATAGAACTTATCGCCATCATGGGTTCATATGAAATCATGATAAACAAACACAAGAAAATAACAACTAAACTGATTATATTAAAACAGAGTACGTCACAAGAGTAAATAAGTCAAAGCAAGAAAACTAGCATCCAACGTTACAACGAAACAAGAATCACAAGAATATATGCTTCCTCTTCGCTGCTGTGTGCTAAATCGGTCTTCTTCCTTATCTCCTTCGCTTCTTGCAAAACACAATCTAAAACATAATCTCCTCTTAATTTTCTATGAAAAACGTCTCAAATCTACCTATATAATAGTCCCATAAAACTCAGATTACATAGAAGTTGGAAGCCAAACAGAAGTAGAAGTCTAAAATAATATATCTTTTTCCCCGACCCTGCGCGGCCGCTCAGCATTTCTGCGCGGGCGCGCAAGGCTGCTGCGCGGCCGCTCAGCATTGCTGCGCGGGCGCGCAGGACCCTACTGGAAAATTTCCAGGTTTGCTCCGTTTCTTCGCCGTAATCTGCCCGTTCTTTTCCTCTCGCAATGGTGAACACTTGCCAAGGCTTATTCTTGATGATTCCTTCTCCGAAATGCAACTAATACCCTGAAATGCATAAACACTAGAAAAACGCATCAAATACACAAAATACTTGATTTCAAGACACCAATTTAAGCCATTTTAAGACGTTCTAAGTGGTATAAAATGCCACTTATCAGGTTTCTCCACAAAACTCGCACTAAAGATACAGACTTATTTCTCAATACTTTCTCTCGCCGATCTAAAATTCTTATCGGCTATTCTACAAAAGACAAATCAGGTTGGATATCTACCGGTTCATACTCGATTACATGCCTAGAATCAGAATTATATCGCTTAAGCAACGACACGTGAAACATATTGTGAATATGTTGCATATGAGGTGGTATAGCTAATTCGTACGCAACTTTTCCCAGTTTCTTCAAAAGTTCAAACGGTCCGACGTATCGTGATTTCAATTTACCCTTGTTGCCAAATCTGGTTAATCCTTTCCATGGCGATATCTTGAATTGAAACGGGGATCTCGATTAGACACGATAGATATTGGAACTCCATGTCGCATCACAATTTCCTTGAGATACAGGTGCACTAGCTTGTCGAGCGAAAATCTTTCATTAATCGGTAGAAAATGTGTCGACTTCATTAGTCTGTCAATGATTACCCATATCGCATCATGATTTGCTTTAGTTCTTGGTAGTCCTACCATAAAATCCATCACTAGATGTTCCCATTTCCATTCTGGAATATCTAATGGTTGTAGTAATCCGCTCGGACGTTGATGTTCCGCTTTAACTCGCTGACATGTGTAGCATTTACTTACCCATTCCGCTATCTCCTTCTTCATATTTGGCCACCAAAAGTTTTCCTTCAGATCGCGGTACATTTTTGTACTCCCGGGATGAATGGAATAATTCGAACTGTGCGCATCTCGCAATATTTCTTCTTTCAGTTCTGCCACGTTAGGAATCCGGATTCTTGATGCAAAGCGTAGGATTCCTTCGTTATCCTTCTTAGTTGTGATTTCTTCTCCAGTTAAGTCATCATCTTAACTCATCACTTCTTCTTGACAGCGGCGAATCTTTTCTAATAACTCCGGTTGAAAAGTCATAGCGTAGATAGCTTCAGTAGATTCGTTGGGAACACGAATTTCGATTTCCAGCTTGTCAAATTCTATTAGTCCCTTAACAATATGACAAGAATTACAGAAGGGGGGTTGAATGGAATTCTTGAAACTTTTTCTTGAAATAAAGATGTTCTAACTCGAATAAATATATAAGTGTGAATGATTAGCACAATGCGGAATAGTTACTTAAATGAATCAAATCACAAGTAATTAAAAACAAGAATCTTTAAAAACTTTCTGGTGGATTTGAATAATTTCACCAGAGATATATATTATATATATCGAGAGAACCCTGTGTGTAAAATGCTCACAGCTGCTTACAACAATTGAACAACTAAGACTACGGAGAAATGCTAAGAATTCTGCTTACAAATGTTTCTCTGCTTTGTTGCTTAGTTCGATAGTTCCTTAGTTGCTACTTCTTGATTTATATATCACTAAGATTACAAAGTAATGAGACAGAATAATAAAACAAAAACTTTCTAGTCTATTACAATGCTACTTCATTACTCTATCCCAGCATCTTTGAATATCTTCATAATAGCATGGAAATGGCAATGCTTCTTTGTTCTCGAAAACCCAGTTGGATAGGCTACCATATTCCATTTGCATCCACTCGACGCATGTGACTGTGTTGTCACTGTCAACAGATATTTGAATTCTTTATCCGTCGGGTTCATGATCATCTGGTCGAGTTATAGATCATCCGTCGGGTTGTCTAGTTGATCATCCGCCGACTTCATTGTAGTTTATCCGTCGGGTAGCAATCTGGCACTTGACTTTATTTTATTTATGTAGAATTACAAGACATCATCTATGTACAATTAATCAACCTATTCTGCATATCTAGTTAAAGTCAACATGACTTGAATACTACTTACAAAATCTATACAATGGTGTATGCAGAAATGTGCTACAGACTTACTGTTACATAAGCTACTCATTCGATGGATAATAAGTCATCATCCGTTGAGACTATAATGAGTCATCCGTCGGGACTATAAATCTTATCCGTCGAGTGCTACATAATTTCACTAAGTAAAAAATACCAAGGTGTTTTGTTCATGAAATCATCAAGTACACAACATATACACAATAAATTTCTTGGCTAATTCTTCACATGAAGTTAACAGATTCAATCTTTCTTTCCGGCTTAGCGCATCTGCCACAAAATTTGCTTTCACTGGATGATAACTGATCATAACATCATAATCTTTAATCAATTTCACTAAAAATACAACTTTAATAAGAAAATAGATATTACTGAAAAGTTTTTCAAATAACAAAATGTACAAAGTTTTGCTCACAGTCATTTTCAAGATGCTCCTCTAGCCTGAGCAGATTTATCTAGTTCCTTGAAGGTCTGGATCTCTTTCCAAGCTTTCTGGTTATTTTCTTCAATCTGATTTTGGAACTGCCTGTGGAATTCCAGTTCATCAGATTCTGAGGGATTTAGCTTCCCTTGAATTTCCAAAAGAGTCTCATTGCTAGAGATGCTCAATTGGTCTTCTAATCTAAAAAAATATTTTCACACCTTTGTCATCCATGAACTCCATCAGGAAGTAGGGCCTTAGATGCACTCTTCTCCCTATGTAAGGGATAATTAGAGTCTTTGGAAGTGCATCTTTAGCTCTAACACTCCTTAGCTCTTCAATCTTCTTAAGTACCAATCTTCTTGCAGTAATGTTGAACCCAAAGTTCTTCTTGAAGGATTTTAATCAGTACATCTTGGCTTTCTTGAAGGATCCTGTGAAGTGGCCACTGAATCTCCTTTCCTCCTTTGTACTTGAACACTAACCTTTCAGGTAGGTTTCTGTATGCATCAATTCCTCTCATTTCATCTAGTTCATCAAGATAGAGGTTTAGATCAGAAAATTCTTTGATGTCACACAAGTACATGTAATCTCCCCTATTGACTTTGGATTGAGCTTTGACTACAGATTTGGATTTGAGAGGTGACAACTTCACTTTCTTGACTGCTCTTGACTTTGTTCTTCTTGGCTTGCTAAGGATTGGTAGATTGAAGTCAGGAATTGGTATGTTCTCCCATTCTATTGGCTCATCCTTGGGCACAATAGGTTCACCATAAATATTACTGTAGGGATCCACCACCCTGATATCTTCAAAAACCACAGAGGGCTTTGATGCTTGAGTTGTAGATGGTGTGGATTCCTTAGGAAATTGATCTTCCAATTCCTTGTCAACAATATCCAGTTTCCTTTTAGTTCTTTTAGCTAATTCCTTGATTCTTGGAGATTTCTTCTATTGTTCAACTTGCTTCTTTGATTCAGTAATTTCAGATGGCTGAACAGGAATTTGTTGTGATGAATTTACAGCATGTAGCTTGGCTAAGATAGCAATTTGCTCTTTTTTCTATTTAGCCTTTTTAGCATCTAGAGCAGCTTGCTTCTTTTCCTGCTTCAATCTAGCCTTTTCTTCTCTCTTTGCTTGAGCAAATTGAGGATGTCTAGCCACCACACAAATTTCTTTCCCATTCCTGAAAATCTTGGCAATTCTCCTTTTAGAAGCTGAATCAACTGGATCTTTGTAGAAAGCAATTGATCTTGAAAAAAGCTTCTTTTCATCAGGCTTGGTGTCTCATACACAGTATCCAAGGGGTTCTTCAATGATGATTTTGAGTAGTTCACCCTTGGTTTAAGAATTATTTCAGCCTTTGGAGATTTGATGCAATAAGGCTGTTGTAACACCCCCAGATCCGGGGTCGGGGATCCGGGTCGTCACGGTCTTTCTTTCCACAATATCAGTTAACTTACTTAATAATAAATAACCTCATGCTGTGACGCCACACTAACACACACCACAACACGTTATAGTCTCAGTGATGAAATTGAAATAAGTACAAGTCCTTGAATCCACAATTTAAAAGTTATTACAACCCAAAATGATTAATTGATAAGTTTACAGTTAATTGCCATTATCTGCCACAAGTTATAATTATACATAATTAATTCCCAAAAGTAGAATGCCTGATCTAAAAATAGATCTACCTCTGCAGCTATAGCAGCTACGATATCAACAGGAAGACGCGAGACGCTTCTCACGCGCTTGCGCTGGGTCTGCTTGAGTCTGGCCATCTTTCCTAACTATTGTTGTGTGATGAAGAAATGAAGCAAGAGTGAGCATTACAGCTCGCAAGATAATATATAGCGTAAACAATAATGCAAGTATCTAAATGGATAACTTACTAGAATCCTTTATCAAGTGTAAGGTAATTACTTACTGGATATAAGCTTAACATGAAGATGAAGTTACCAATTACTTCACTATACTTATACCATTTTTAGAAAACTACTTGAACTACCACTATTCAAAGTATAATAGGTTTCAAAAGGTCATCCCATAGATGAGACCACAAGTTAAGACTTGAATAGATTCAATCTTTGAAATATTATTGAATGAAATGAAGTTACAAGATACTTTATTTAGTCCCGATATATATATCCACATATATATCTCTTATACATTTCCTGGAAACCTCTGTTATGTAAAGTATGGACAGAGTTTGTAACATCCAATGATTTTTGGAAAGGAAAAGAATTTTGGCATAAACCCAATATCTTGCTGATCAGGCAAAGATACCAATAAGTAACCATTTCTACTAGTAGATGGACGAATTCCCCACTGGTCATCATCCTGGCCGCAATAGGACCTTATGCTGGACTGCCACTCAGCCACTTTCGTATTTGATGGACTCCCACTGAGCCACTTACACTTTCATGGACGCCCACTGAGCCCATGTTGCTTATACCGACTCAATAGATGGACTTACTTCCCGAACGTTGGACTTATAGGATATCTATATCTATGTACAAGGAACCTTAGATAATTACCTCACTAATTAACTAAGCTTGGAACTTGGATTTGAGTTTTTTCTTCCTTTGAAATGGACAAAGGCCGAGAGCTTCTTGTTGGAAGTGAAGGTCAACTTTGTAATTTTGTGTTATGAATTGTTTTGCTTGGTTCTTTTGCCTTTTGTTATGCTTAATTACCTTTTAACCATGGTAAGTTTTGCGTGGTTTATAATCAACCAACACTTTCTTCTCTTTGGTCATGCTTATGTCATCCTCCTATGTCATCTTCCCACACTTGTCCTCTTCTTGTTGGTGTGATGACATAATCATCATCAATATCTTTGATTAACTCCTAATTACTTGGCTAATGACCGCTGATCTGTTATACGGTTCGCTTAACTTTCGTTCTCGTTTATCGTTTGAGGGATCATACCCGGGATCTTATTACTTGGGTTCCCTTAAACTTTCTCAATACATTATATTCCTTTTATGATCCTCTCTTATAATCCTTGAATTTAAATCCTTTTTATCCTGTTACCTTATACTCAATTCTTTCGGTATCTGGTGGATTTTCGGGAAAAATCAAAGTGTTCGAATTTGGATTCTGACGATCTTTACATACACTTATATACTATTAGAGTACTAATAAGATCTCAGAATAACAATAAAAGAACCTCTACAAGTGTGGTAGGAAAAGTTTTCTTATTCAGCATAATCAGCAAAAATACTATTCATAAGGGTTATAAAAAGTTAAAAATTTTGGGGTGATTACAGTCTCCCCTCCTTAAAAGGATTCCGTCCCGGAATCAGATAGAAAACAAATGGGGGTACTTTTCTAGCATTGCACTCTCTAGTTCCCAAGTTGATTCTTCCGCATTATGATTCTGCCATAGCACTCTGACTAGCTTGATCACTTTGTTCAGAAGCACCTGCTCCTTCTTATCCATAATCTTTACTGGTTTCTCCACGTAAGTCAGATCTGGTTACATATCCACCTGCTCGTACTCCACTATGTGTCTGGCATCCCGATGATACTTCCTTAGCATTGACACATGTAATACATTATGAACTTGTTGTAGGTTCGGGGGTAAGGCTAGCTCGTAAGCTAACTTCCCAATCCGTCTTAGTATCTCAAAAGGTCCAACGTATCTTGGGCTTAGTTTCCCTTTCTTTCCGAACCTCATTAATCCCTTTCAAGGGGATACTTTTAGCAGTACTAAGTTTCCTACTTCATACTCCTTGTCCTTTCGGGCTAGGTCTGCATATTTCTTTTGTCTGTCTTGGGCTGCTACCAGCCGTCCTCTGATGAGATCCACTATGTCTTTGGTCCTTTGGACCACTTCGGGTCCGAGCATCTTCCGCTCTCCTACTTCATCCCAGTATAAGGGAGATCGACACTTTCTTCCGTACAGGGCCTCATAAGGCGGCATTCCGATGCTGGCATGAAAGCTATTGTTATAAGAAAAATCGATCAACGGCAAGTGATCATCCCAACTTCCTTTATAGTCTATTGCACAGACTCTCAACATATCCTCTAGTGTCTGGATGGTCCTTTCACTCTGCCCATCCGTTTGGGGATGGTAAGCGGTACTCATGTTTAATTTGGTCCCCGCACATTCCTGAAAGCTCCTCCAAAATCTGAAGTTGAACCTGGGGTCTCGGTCTGAGACAATGGACGCTGGGACTCCATATCGCGTCACTATTTCCTTAAGGTAAATGTCCACCAGTCTATCGACTGTGTATCTCTCATTGATAGGAATGAAATGAGATGACTTTGTCAGTCGGTCTATAATCACCCATATGGCATCATGGTTAGCTTTCGTCCTTGGTAAGCCGACAGCAAAATCCATGGCTATTTGTTCCCATTTCCATTCGGGTATCTCCAGGGGTCGTAAAAGTCCACTGGGTCTCTGGTGCTCTGCCTTTACTCTTTGGCAAGTCAAACATTTGCTTACCCATTCTGCTACGTCCCTCTTCATGTTGGGCCACCAGTAATACTCCTTCAAATCCCTATACATCTTGGTGCTTCCTAGGTGAATGAAATACCTTGAACTATGGCTTTCATCCAAAATCTCGTCTTTAAGCTCTTGAACGTTCGGAACCCAAATCCGGTAGGAGTACCTCATTATCCCTTAATAATCTCTCTCAGTATGGATCTCTTCTCCAGTCATTGACTCTTTGCCTTCATTCATTACTTTCTCTTGGCACAATTTAATCATTTCCAATAACTCTGGCTGCATCGAGATCTCAAACAGCTTTTCAGTTCCGGCTCCGGTTACCTTTACTTCTATTTCCATTCTCTCGAAATCCCTTATCAATTCCTCCGAAGTCATTATCATTTTGAGTCTTTCCTTCCTGCTAAGGGCATCAGCCACCACATTGGCTTTCCATGGATGATAAAGAATCTCACAATCATAGTCCTTGATTAGTTCTAACCATCTCCTCTAGCGCATGTTGAGCTCTTTCTGCATAAATATGTACTTGAGGCTCTTATGGTCTGTGAAAATCTCGCACTTCTCTCCATACAAGTAGTGCCTCCAAATTTTTAAGGCAAAAACTATTGCCGCGAGCTCAAGGTCATGAGTAGGATATCTAATCTCGTATTCCTTCAGTTGTCTCGACGTATAGGTAATCACCTTACCGTGCTGCATAAGCACACACCCTAATCCTTTGTGCGACGTGTCACTAAATATCACAAAATCTCCTTTTCCGTCTGTCAATGCCAATACCGGGGCCGTTACCAACCTTTTCTTTAATTCTTGAAAACTGTTCTCGCATTTTTCCGTCCATTCAAACTTCTCTGTCTTATGAGTAAGTCGTGTCAAAGGGATTGCGATCTTCGCAAA
The DNA here is from genome assembly GCF_009905375.1 of Apium graveolens. Lineage (NCBI taxonomy): Eukaryota > Viridiplantae > Streptophyta > Magnoliopsida > Apiales > Apiaceae > Apium > Apium graveolens. The sequence continues at coordinate 55,155,550 of NC_133653.1, forward strand.
GTCCTGTAAAAATCTACGATAGTAGCCGACCAATCCTATGAAACTTCTTACCTCTGTGGGTGTGGTTGGCCTTTCCCAATTTGAGACCGCCTCTATCTTGGAGGGGTTGACCAATACTCCTTCTTTATTGATCACGTGTCCTAAAAACTGTACTTCATTCCGCCAGAATTCACACTTCGAGAATTTGGCAAATAACTGTTCCTCTCTGAGTATTCCTAGAGCTATCCTCAAATGCTCTGCATGTTCTGCCTCGGTCCTTGAGTAGATTAAAATATCATCGATAAAAACTATCACACACTTGTCCAAGTACTTCTTGAATACTCTGTTCATTAAATCCATGAAAGCCGCTGGGGTGTTGGTTAATCCAAAGGACATTACCAAGAACTCATAGTGCCCATACCTGGTACGGAATGCGGTCTTGGGAATATCTTCGGGTTTAATCTTAAGTTGGTGATATCCAGTTCTCAGGTCAATCTTGGAAAAATAAACAACATCCTTTAGCTGATCGAACAGATCGTCTATTCTTGGTAACGGGTACCTGTTCTTTATGGTTAGCTTGTTCAACTCTCGGTAGTCGATGCACAGCCTTATGCTCCCATCTTTCTTCTTGACAAATAACACTGGTGCTCCCCACAGAGACACACTGGGTCTTATCATACCCTTATCCAAAAGTTCCTGCAATTGGGTAGCTAATTCCTTCATTTCTAATGGGGCTAACCGGTAAGGTGCTTTTGAAACTGGCGCCGTCCCTGGGGCCAACTCAATAGAAAATTCAATCACTCTATCGGGTGGTAATCCCGGAAGGTCTTGTGGGAATACATCTTTAAATTCGTTGACTACCGGAATATCTTGTAAGTTGGGCACCTCCTTCTGCGTGTCTACCACATAGGCTATGTAAGCCTCATTTCCTTTTCGTAGCATCTTATTGGCCTGGGCCATGGTCAAAAATTTCTGCGTCTGCCTCTTTCCTTTAAATATGACTTCTTTCTTCCCTGGGATATTCAACTTAACTTTCTTCCCCTTACAGTCTATCTGAGCATCATTGCTAGATAGCCAGTCCATTCCTAAAATTATATCAAACTCCCCTAATTTAAAAGGAATCAGATCAACACTAAAAGATTGTTCCCCTATGCCTAACTCACAGGCGGGGTGAATCTGGTTAACATGAATAATTTCATGGTTGGCTATTTCTACTTGTAAGGGTTCTATCAAGGGTTCAGCCTTAAGTCTTAATTTATGTGCAAAGTCCTTTGATATAAAAGATTTAGTTGCTCCAGAATCAAATAAAACATTTGCACTGACTGAATTTAGAGAAAGGGTACCTGCTATCACATCTGAGTCTTTCATAGCATCTTGGACTGTCATGTTGAAAGTCCTCTCAGTAGGTGGCTTATTGGAGGCAGCCCTGCTGGCCCCCGAAGCTGTTGGTTTGTTCATTGGGCATTCCCTCTTCCAATGACCCGGGCGTCCGCACTGATGACAAGTGGTGGTTGGAATGACAACAGGGGTTGATGAAGGGCACTTAGTTGAATAGTGACCCTCTCGACCGCACTTAAAGCAGGTTACTGGCTTTCCTTTACACTCCCCAGTATGCATTCTTCCACAAGTGTTACAGGCTGGAAATGGGGGTCGAGACTGGTTGGAATAGGACATTCTTGACTTCTGGCCGCTCTGGCTCACATTCACACTCATTGGCCGCTTAAACCCAGTGTTCTTTCCCGGTAGGGACACTGATCCTCTATTAACTCTAGTTGGGAAGCTCCCTCCTGCGGAACCTCCACCCATGCTTATACTTTTCCTCTTTATTCCCTTCTTCTCTCTTTCCTTCTGCATCTGTTCACTTCCGGCTTCTACAATTGTTGCCTTTTGCACCAGAGTGACATAATCAGTAAGCTCAAGGATTGCCACCCTATTCTGAATCCACGGTTTCAGTCCTTGCTGAAACCTCCTAGCTTTCTTTTCCTCGATGCTCACAAACTCCGGCACAAACCTTGATAACTCAGTAAATTTTGCTTCGTACTCTGCTACAGATAAGTTATTCTGCTTTAGCTCCAAGAACTTGAGCTCCATCTGGTTCTCCATAAACCTCAAGAAATACTTTCCCAAAAACAACTGACTGAATCTCTCCCAGGTTATAATAGCATCTGTCTCCATGTTTTTCTTGGCCTCCCACCAGTAGTTAGCCTCTCCTTTCAGAAGGTAGGTAGCAAATACAGTCTTCTGTGCCTAATCGGTACTCAAAATCTCAAAGGATTTCTCCATTTCCTTTAGCCACGCCCTTGCCTCAACTGGGTCGGCTGATCCGTGGAACTCAGGGGGCTTGAGGGACTTGAAAGCCCTGAAAGAGTTTGCCACAACATTGTTATTTCCTTGAGGGGGTGGGTTGGGTTGACGTTCCAAGTTCTGCCTTAGTAGTTGCATGAACTGTCCCATGGGATCCATGCCTGGGTTTGGTACTTGTTGCTCAACCTCAGTCTCTCCTCCTTCAGCCTCTATCTCAAATCTTTCAACATCATATGTTTCCTCCTTCTCTTCATACAGGGAGTCATCCTGTTCAATATAATCCTCGTCTTCTTCTTCACTGTGTTCTTCATTCCTACCATCCTGGTTATGGCTTCCCTGGTCCTCAGATCCAGGGTTCGCCCTAGTTCCAATCTTTCTTGGCAGCATGATACTGATAAATATTTGGGAAATTCAACGTTAGGTCATAATCATACATAAAATTGTGCCTTGAACAGTTCTATAATGGGGAGAATGTATCTCACAATTCTATTATATTATGACAGTTCTAATAAGAAGTGCAGTAATAATAATGATAAAAATAGTGATCTCTTCACTAAGGAACTGAACTGAAAGGAAACAAATATATACATAATGCGAGAAATACATAGTTTGATATGGTCAAAAGTACAACAGTTCTACAACCATCTGCCCAAAAGTGATACACAAGAGTCTATCTGTCTAGTCAGAGAAAGGGATGCTATATACAAGTCAACTATCCTGGAAAATTGGCTCTTACTATGACCTCGACTAACTAGACGACTAGACTACCCCATCACTGGTCCTGAATCACACACCGGAGCGGGTCAGCTCCCACACCCTTTCCATCGCACGACGGAAGATGTAGTCAGCCTGCCTCCTAGAGATCCTGCCGTGCCTGTCCCCCTGGAGTGATCGGAGTCTCACACGGGCCGTGAGCTCTATCCCATTCAGCTCCCTTCTCAGGGATCGGGGTATGGTAGCTCTATCCTCATAAGATCGGGCGTACCGAACAGCCTTCTCCACCTCCAACTCCCTCCTGACCTCATCCAGCCGGGCCTCAGCAACAACCACTCGAGTCCTCAGTACATCCTGAACATAGCCGTGAGTTAACAAAGACTACCTATGGGCAGGGTCGAGAGGTGGTGAATCCGGAGCCGCTGGGGGTGCCTCCTCGGTCTGCCTAGGCTCGGGAGTATGGGTCTCAGAGCTGTCATCATAGGGTCTCCAAGATAGTGGTGCAGGGGTAGGAGCTCTGACCACCGGGAGTGAGGGTAAAGGGGTACCAGTGTACTCTACCATAGCTCCACATGCTCCTCAGCTACTAGGACCTCATCCGGGTCCTCCTCATCTGAACTCGCAATAACCTCCGTCTCTGAATCCTCTGAGGGGTCCTCCTCCTCCTCCATCTCAGGCTCCTCCTGATCCTCGGCTTCTAGCAGTGCCTCATCATGCTCACGCTCGAACATCTCTGGGTCCTCTATCTCATGTGCCTACACATTAAACGGGCTAAGTTACTATCATGATACTTATAAGGGTTCCCGTAAGGGTTTTAACTGTCAGTGCTACTTTAAGTAGTCCGACTATGAACTTGGCATGAGTTCTTAGTATCTTTGTGAGTTTATTATTATATTGTCGCATCATCTCTGAGGTTTATAACGTTTAGCTCTGATACCATTTCTGTAACACCCCCAGAACCGGGGTCGGGGATCCGGGTCGTCACGGTCTTTCTTTCCACAATATCACTTAATTTTATTTATAATAAATAACCTTATGTTGTGACCCCACACTAACACACACCACAACACGTTATAGTCTCAGAGATGAAATTGAAATAAGTACAAGTCCTTGAATCCACAATTTAAAAGTTATTACAACCCAAAATGATTACTTGATAAGTTTACAGTTAATTTCCATTATCTGCCAAAAGTTATAATTATACATAATTGATTCCCAAAAGTAGAATGCCTGATCTACAAATAGATCTACCTCTGCAGCTATAGCAGCTACGATATCAACGGGAAGACGCGGGACGCTTCCCACGCGCTTGCGCTGGGTCTGCTTGAGTCTGGTCATCTTTCCTAACTGTTGTTGTGTGATGAAGAAATGAAGCAAGAGTAAGCATTACAGCTCGCAAGATAATATATAACGTAAACAATAATGCAAGTATCTAAATGGATAACTTACTAGAATCCTTTATCAAGTGTAAGGTAATTACTTACTGGATATAAGCTTAAAGGAAGATGAAGTTACCAATTACTTCACTATACTTATACCATTTTTAGAAAACTACTTGAACTACCACTGTTCAAAGTATAATAGATTTCAAAAGATCATCCCATAGATGAGACCACAAGTTAAGACTTGAATAGATTCAATTTTTGAAATATTATTGAATGAAATGAAGTTACAAGATACTTTATTTAGTCCCGATATATATATCCACATATATATCTCTTATACATTTCCTGGAAACCTCTGTTATGTAAAGTATGAACAGAGTTTGTAACATCTAATGAATTTTGGAAAGGAAAAGAATTTTGGCATAAACCCGATATCTTGCTGATCAGGCAAAGATACCAATAAGTAACCTTTTCTACTAGTAGATGGACGAATTCCCCACTGGTCATCACCCTGGCCGCAATAGGACCTTATGCTGGACTTCCACTCAGCCACTTACATATTTGATGGACTCCCACTGAGCCACTTACACTTTCATGGACGCCCACTGAGCCCATGTTGCTTATGCCGACTCAATAGATGGACTTACTTCCCGAACGTTGGGTAAGTAATCAATTCATTTATCAAAACAACAACCTTGTTGCGAATATAAAATACACCACAGAGCCGGATCCCTCAGGTTTTGAGCGAGTATTTAAATCCCCTTCGAAAGGAAGATCTTAAATATAAAAATGAGTTTTGGGATCTGCCCTAACTTTTAAAATCATTTTGAAGACTCGAAAACATTTTTTAAGAATGTTTGGAGTACTGCTGATTTATTAAAATAAATCAGTCCCAATATATTAGAAAATATCTGAATATTATTATTTAAATAATATTCCCATAAAGAATAATCTTTATAAAAATAATAGAAGTAGAAGTTTTAAACTCATACTTGAAATGAATATTAAATAACCAAAGATATACTTATACGAAAGTACTATCTTTATTTGAATAATCGAAAATAAGTTTGATTATCGAAACATTATTCTTTAATAAAATAAAGAATATTATTTAGTAAATAATCGGAGTCATAAGTCCTCGAATGAATATTCAAAATAATATTCATTAAATAAAATAAACAGAGTCATAAGGCCTTGAGTGAATATTCAAAGTATTATTCATTAAATAAAATAAGCGGAGTCATAAGTTCTCGAATGAATATTCAAAATAATATTCATTAAATTTTATAAAGTTATCGAATAAACCTTATTCGATTAATGGTTTTGCAAACTATTCATATATATATATATATATATATATATTATATCGGGAACATCGACTCCCGATTTAGAAAAATGTTCACCTTTGGGTCCCCTAAACTAAGGGTATACACAACTACTGCTTATCTCTAGCATAGGTATTATGCAATTATAAGCATTGAAATCAACAGATAGATATCAAGATTACGAAACAGACATGTATATAAACCATATCACCATGCTCCAATATATCACAAGATTTGCTAATTAACCATCATGCATCTATCACAAGATAATGCATATACATGTATACATCACAACAACAGTATAACGGGTAGAAAACTTGTCTGAGCGACTGGGGGTGGTAAAAGTCCAGGGATGAGTCTGGTAACCTATAAACCATATATAAGTTGGAATTAAACCAAAGTCGCTTATGAATCTATACTTTAACCAATTAGACCCTAACGTTCGCTTTTGCGCTTAACGATTCACTTAAGTCGCTCGATGTACCCTCAGCTCCACCATTTTTAATAAATTAACCATTAGGAATTTTAAGGCGATTCTTTTGCGAGTACCGTACCAACTGCCTAATCCACTTTACATAACTGTTTCATATCCCAATTAGTCATTTAAGGTCCTTAACCAATGTTTCAAAGTAAGGCGAGGGGTAATGGTTCGGTCGCGAAACGCCGTTACTTAAAACGGTCGTTTCTCCTAAACCATACATCGGATTCAAGCGAACCACATATCAAAACGAAGCTCGTAACATGAACTATCTAATCATGGCAATGGTCAAAACCTAACAGTGAGTTCACGGGTCCTGATGTTAAGAACAAAAACAGTCTAAAGTAAATCGGGCATTACAACGGCTATGTTTACGCGATTACCAAATTTAAACCATTCCAATCAATTCACAATTCAACCCACAATCACCACTACAACCAAACTTCATCCATTATTTACTATAACAGCCCCAACAACTCAATATTTCTAATTTATACTACTTCTCAATCATGAACTAAGAGCTTACGTAAGTTTATTAACTAATCATCAAGATTTACAACTCCAAAAACATCACAAAACTAACCAATCTCTAAATATTCAATAATCATGCCTCTCATGAACTATACTACTCATAATAAGATCTTAACATTCAATAACAATGCTAGGTTAAGAGATTATACCTTCCTTGTGAGTAGGAGTAACTAATGAGCTTGAAACAACCTTGGAAAATCCTTACTAAAGCTTTATCTAAACAAAAACTCAAGATCAAAATTTCAAGTTCTTGAAAAACACTATTCATTCTCTTCTTCCATGAATTTTAGGAAGAGATTGTGAAGGAATTTGAAGCTTAGACTTATAGGATATCTATATCTATGTACAAGGAACCTTAGATAATTACCTCACTAATTAACAAAGCTTGGAACTTGGATTTGAGTTTTTTCTTCCTTTGAAATGGACAAAGGCCGAGAGCTTCTTGTTGGAAATGAAGGTCAACTTTGTTTTTTTGTGTTATGAATTTTTTTGCTTGGTTGTTTTGTCTTTTGTTTTGCTTAATTACCTTTTAACCATGGTAAATTTTGTGTGGTTTATAATCAACCAACACTTCCTTCTCTTTGGTCATGCTTATGTCATCCTCCTATGTCATCTTCCCACACTTGTCCTCTTCTTGTTGGTGTGATGACATCATCATCATCAACCTCTTTGATTAACTCCTAATTACTTGGCTAATGACCGCTGATCTGTTATACGGTTCGCTTAACTTTCGTTCTCGTTTATCGTTTGAGGGATCATACCCGGGATCTTATTACCTGGGTTCCCTTAACCTTTCTTAATACATTATATTCCTTTAATGATCCTCTCTTATAATCCTTGAATTTAAATCCTTTTTATCCTGTTACCTTATACTCAATTCTTTCGGTATCTGGTGGATTTTCGGGAAAAATCAAAGTGTTCGAATTTGGATTCTAACGATCTTTACATACACTTATATACCATATAGAGTACTAATAAGATCTCAGAATAACAATAAAAGAACCTCTACAAGTGTGGTAGGAAAAGTTTTCTTATTCAGCATAATCAGCAAAAACACTATTCATAAGGGTTACAAAAAGTTAAAAATTTTGGGGTTATTACAGCTGTCCTCTTTCCAGATAGTTCATGCTCATCTCATTCTCACTAATTTGCTTGACTTGAGAGTGATGGATGGCTGACTTAACTGGCTCCTTGATAAGTTCAAACTTCTTCTGTATTTCCTCATCAATCTTCTCCCAATTGACTAAACTCAAATTCTCCTTATCAGCTGCTCTTATGTTGGCTGCTGCTGCATTGATCAGATCTATATTATCTGTAACTGATGGCTTTGAGATAGTAATTGAAGGCACAAATACTTTACTGATTTGAATTTGAAGCCTCTCCCCCTCACTTGGTCCTTTCTCCCCCTTTTTGCTATCATCAAGTCGAGGTGAGGAAGGGGTTTGAGCAGCCACCAGTTTTTGTAGTAAATTTGTCTGCTGGGCTTGATGAAGATGAATGGCTATTAAAGATGCTTCCATGACTGACATTCTTGTATCCAAGGAATCTATCTTCATTACATGATCAGAATTTTTCCTTAATTGCCTCATGATGTCAAGCATTGTAGCTTCTGGAAGTTTAGAATCTAGCTTGTCTGAGATAGCCTTCTTCATCTCCTCAATATCACCCTTCATGGTGTTTACATCCCTAGCATGCTGGAAGCCCTGGATTTGTTGAAGTTGCAGGGAGGCTAGATGTGCCTGAAGGAGCTTCTTGGTACTGGCATTAGTAGTGGTTTGAAGAGCATTATTTGTCTGATTGATTAGTTGGATCAGGGTTGTCTTGAAGTAATGCTCATCACAGTGTTTTGAGAATGCCCATGATGGCATACCTGATCTTGAACTTGAGCCAACTTCTCCCCCTATGTCCATTGCTTCATCTTCACTGTTCCCACTCCCATCATCAAAGAAATCAGCTGAACCACCAGTCTCATAGTCCACATCACCAGCTGTAGCCGGCAAAGCTATGATGGCATCCTTAGCTCTCATCATAGATTGTGTGGTATGCACCAAATTCAGCATCCTTTCTGCATTGTCATTGCCCTGTTTAGCTAGAAGTTGATAAGATGGAATAGGATGAGTAAATGCCTCAGCATCAAGGGAAGTGGAATCTATACCAGCTTTAGGATGCTGAGATAGTCCTTCCCTGTCTGCATCCTGGACATTCATTGACTCATTAGCAATGACATCCATCCTTATAACTCCAGTACCTGCATTTCTCTCGTTTTCTCTCTTTTGTTGCATCAGGGTCTCACCCTGGCTCCCCACCCTCACACCCTCACCTTCACCTACTAAGGTGGGACTCCTCTCACTCTCTTTTGCCAATCCTGAAGAAATGGATTGCATAGTTTCACTTATTTCCTCTCCTTTTTCCTGGGAGCAACCCAGACTCTCACTCAACACACTCTTCTCTCTCAATCCTAAGAGTGACTGTACAACCACTAAATCTTCTGCACTTGAAATAAATGAAGTTTGAAGCTGTACAGAGATACTCGACGGATGAGTGATATCCATCGAGTGAGTGGATTTACTATCCGACGGATAACTGCTGTCAAATTTATCCGTCGGGATACAATTACTACTCGACGGATGAGCAATATCCATCGAGAGAGTAGAAATGAATGAGCTGGGAATAGAAACTATTGTTGACTCTGTGCTGATTGAAGATATTTTGGGCACAAATGATACAACAGTTCCTGAAAGAATTGGTAAGTGAGCCAACAAATCATCTAAAAGATGATGCTTACTTGCACTAGATTTTGGCTTCCCCAACAGATTTAAAGAAGGGGAATCAGGAATTGATGTGTTTATCATATCCACATCCAGAGAATTTGTTGGTGAGTTTGGTGTTTGAGGTGCTTCTATGACTAGAGATTTTGGCTGTAACTCCACATTTATTGGAGCCACATCAAACTGAATATGTGAAGGTGCAGTGACTGTGTCTGTTGCACCAGTTTGCACTGTGTGTGTACCCTGTGCATACCCAAGGGTTTTTGATTTCTTCTTTCTGGTATAAGTTTGGGGTGAGCTTGTGTCCCTAACCTTCTTGGCCTGTGCTCTTGGTTGAGAGCTTTGTTCAATAACTACATCCTTTTGGGAAGATGCAGCTAGAAATGAGCTTTTATCCTTTTTAAGCACTGTAGTTTGTTGGGAAATTGCAGTGTGGCTTGGATGGGATCCACTCAACTCTCCAACCTTATTCTTGGGGTTTCTTTGATGTTCACCCCTTCCCTCACCTAACTTACCCTCCTTCACACTCCCCTCTTTGGCTTTAGTGGATTTTGCAACTAGCATCTTTTGAGAGATACCAGAGGGGGCTTTCTTTGATTTGGATTTTGAAATAATTACAGTTTTGGTAGCTTGGGTAGATAACTGTTTGATCATTGACACAGTTGTCATAGCCACACTAGAACTCAAAGAAATTGTTGAGGTTGGAATAGTTGTAGGGATAGATGAACTTACCTCACTTACCTGAGGTGCTTGCATTATAGGGAAATAGAACAATGGCACATCCTTGTGATGATTGGCCCTGTTCAAATCTACAATGAGCCTTCTCTCTTGAACCCAACAATCTAATTTGTTGTTAGGGTTCTCAAGCACAATCTCTTCACAAAGGTGGTTAGCTAACATCATAAGGAATCTAGCATAATACACATTCTTACCTCTTTTATTAAACTCTCCCAGTTTAAAACCTAACTCAAACAAAACAAGGTCACTAAAATAAAAAAACTTATCTGTAACTAGCATGTAGAGCATGTTAAGCATGGAAATATTCACTGAATCAAAATTACTGATCTTTCCTGAGAAAACCTTTGTAGCTACATCACACATGAAACTCCATTCTTTTCTAAGACCCATTCTCCTAATATCACTCAGTTTAGAAGTAGGAAGTGCATAGTTCATGGAATTAAGCATATTGATTATATCAGTGTCAATGTGTGGTGATGTCACATTATCATCAGGAATTTTGAAACATGCTTTTATCACATCACTATTGATACAGAATTCTTTACATTTAATGGTTAGTGTGATGGTCTTAATAGTAGAGTTGTAGGTAGCAGTGGTCCACATCTCTTCAACAACTTCACAGAAGATTGTGGGTGATTCCAGCATGGCATAATTGAGCTTGCAATTCTTCACAAAGTCCATCATCTTGTGATAGTCATCAGAATGCTGAATACCCTTGTTCACTAGTGCAGTGAAATTGTTCTTCTCATAAATGAACCCAGTTTGAGACATAATCTTTACAATAGATGCCATTGTTAGAGAATTAGAGCTTGAAGAGAAAGAGAGTAAGTGCTTTGAGAGAGAGTGAATTTAGAGCAGTTGAATTGAGAATGATAAAAGAAAAGCGATTGAAATGAAATATGCTTTTATACTATCTCAAAAAATAACTGATAAAAATAATAAAGTAAAATAAAGTGACCAATAGAAATTGCTTAAAATAGCCGTTTAAAAATAAATTGTTAGAATTCCACCCTTTATCCGTCGTGTTATGCTTACAAACCGTAAGTATACTCGATGGATAATGTGCAGGGAATTAACGACTGAGATTAAGACAATTCGACGAATGAGGATAAACTGTTATCCGTCGAGACATAAAATATTCCAGAAAAATAATTGATTTTTATTAGCAAATAATATACCGACGGATGATCAAACTCGATGGATAAAGATCATCCGTTGAGATGTAAATTTTGACTTAGCCAAGATTTCATTGAAGACTGAAAAATCAATTAAATTTCTGGTTACATTTCAACTTGCAAATGAACTCATATAGATTTAAGAATAATTAAGCATACCTAACTCACTTACCAACCTTGAAAAGGTGGATTCATCCAGTGGCTTGGTAAAGATATCTGCAAGCTACTTCTCACTTGGAACAAAATGTAGTTCCACCGTACCATTCATTACATGTTCCTTTATGAAGTGGTACTTGATATCTATGTGCTTTGTCCTTGAATGTACTGGATTTTCAGTGATGGCAATTGCACTTGTGTTATCACATAAAATAGGAATCCTCTCAACTTGCAAACCATAGTCTAGCAATTGATTCTTCATCCATAATATCTGTGCACAGCAACTACCAGCAACAATATATTCAGCTTCAGCTGTAGAAGTAGAAACTAGATTTTGCTTTTTACTGAACCAGGAAACAAGCTTGTTTCCTAGAAATTGGCAGGTTCCTGTTGTACTTTTTCTATCAATTCTACAACCTGCATAATCTGCATCTGAATAACTAGTTAGATCAAAACCAGAATCTCTAGGGTACCAAATGCCAAGTTTTGGTGTTCCCTTGAGATATCTGAAAATTCTCTTAATAGCTATTAAGTGAGATTCTCTAGGATCAGCCTGAAATCTAGCACATAAAAATGTAGCAAACATTGTATCTAGTCTACTAGCTGTTAAGTACAGAAGTGAGCCAACCATGCCTCTATAACTTGAAATATCCACAGACTTTTCAGTAGTGTTTAATTCAAGCTTAGTTGCAGTGGCCATGGGAGTTTTTGCAGATGTGCAATCCATTAGATCAAACTTTTTTAAAAGATAAAAAATGTATTTAGTTTGGCTAATGAATATTCCATCACTAACTTGCTTAACTTATAAACCAAGAAAGTAAGTCAGTTCTCCCATCATACTCATTTCATACTTAGTTTCCATCAGTTTGGCAAACTTTTTGCAAAGTTTCTCATCTGTAGAGCCAAAAATAATATCATCTACATAAATTTGAACAAGTATACTAGAGCCATTAACATTTCTGAAAAATAAAGTTTTATCTACAGTACCTCTTGTGAAGTGATTTTCCAAAAGGAACTTTGATAAAGTGTCATACCAGGCTCTAGGTGCTTGCTTCAGTCCATAAAGTGCTCTCAAAAGATAAAAGACATGATCTGGAAAATTTGGATCTTCAAAACCAGGAGGTTGACTGACATAGACTTCTTCCTCCAAATCTCCATTTAGAAAGGCACTTTTGACATCCATTCGATAGACTTTGAAATTGGCATGGGCTGCATAGGCTAAGAAGATACTGATGGCTTCAAGTCTTACAACATAAGCAAATGTTTCATCAAAATCTATTCCTTCTTGTTGACAGTAGCCTTTAGCAACCAATCTAGCTTTGTTCCTGACAACTATGCCATTTTCATCCATCTTGTTCCTGAATACCCATTTGGTGTCTATTGGATTCTTTCCTTTAGGCTTGGGCACCAGCTTCCATACATTATTCCTTTCAAATTGGTTTAGCTCCTCCTGCATAGCTAAAATCCAATCAGGATCCAACAAAGCTTCTTCTACCTTCTTTGGCTCTTCCTTGGAAAGAAAGCTACTGTATAGACATTCTTCTTGAGTTGCTCTCCTTGTTTGAACTCTAGAAGAAACATCACCAATAATAAGCTCAAAGGGGTGATCTTTTATCCATTTTCTTTGTTGAGGTAGATTAGCTCTTGATGAAGAAACCTCATTGTTGTCTTGATGTGTGATTGAGTTTTGATTGTTAGAAACTCCCCCTGATTTGTTGGATCTTTGATTTGAGAAAGGGGAACTTTCTATAGGTGATCTATCTTGACTTCCTGCTCCTTTTGATAACCCGACGGATGGTGAATTTTGAGTACCGATGAATGAAGCTGGTTGTCTCTGGACGGATAATGCAGATTGCCTCCCGACGGATGAAGCATTATGCAACTCGACATATATCGAGTTTTGTGCTTCATTGGTAGTAGATTTATCTGCATTATCCTTAGACACTGTTTCTTGATCACTTTCATCATCACTGTCATCAATAACCATCTCCACATTGTCAAATTTGAGGCTCTCATGGTAATCTCCATCTTTCAGTCCTTCAATCTTTTTATCATCAAACACAACATGTATTGATTCCACAACAATGTTGGTTCTTAGATTGTAGACTCTATATGCTTTACCAACAGCATATCCAACAAAAATTCCTTCATCTGCTTTAGCATCAAACTTCCCATTTTGATCAGTTTGATTTCTCAAAATATAGCATTTACAGCCAAAGACAAGAAGAAAATTTAGAGTTGGCTTCTTGTTCTTGAACAATTGATAGGGAGTCATGCATCTTGCTTGATTAACCATAAAAATATTCTGAGTGTAGCATGCAGTATTTACAGCTTCAGCCCAGAAATAGGTTGGCAATTTAGATTCTTCAAGCATTGTCCTTGCAGCTTTAATAAGTGATCAGTTCTTCCTTTCCACTACTCCATTCTGTTGTGGAGTTCTTGCTACTAAAAATTCATGCAGAATCCCATTTTCCTCACAAAATGCTCTCATGACAGAATCCTTGAACTCAGTTCCATTGTCACTCCTGATTCTTCAAACCTTGAAATCAGGATGATTATTGACTTGCCTTATGTGATTGATGATGATTTCACTAGCCTCATCTTTAGACTTTAGGAAATATGTCCAAGAGAACTTTGAGAAATCATCTACAATTACTAGGCAAAATCTTTTCCTTAAGATGGACAACACATTGACTGGTCCAAACAAATCCATGTGAAGCAGTTGCAAAGGCTCTTCAATTGTTGAATCAAGTTTTTTCCTGAATGATGCTTTAATCTGCTTCCCTTTTTGGCAGGCATCACACAGTCCATCCTTAGAAAACTCAACTAGAGGAATGCCTCTAACCAGTTCTTTCTTTACTAGCTCATTCATGGTCTTGAAGTTTAAATGGGATAGCTTCTTGTGCCATAGCCAACTTTCATCCTGACTTGCTTTACTGAGAAGACAAGTAACAGATTCTGCATTAGATGAGTTGAAATCAGCTAGGTACACATTTCCTTTTCTCACACCAGTGAGAACCACTTTGTTGCTTCTTTTGTTAGTCACAACACAGGCTTCTGAATTGAAGGTTACTGAGTTGCCTTTATCACAAAGCTAGCTGATACACAACAAATTGTGTTTGAGACCATCCACTAAGGCAACCTCCTCAATGATGACATTGTCTTTTGAAATTAAGCCATATCCCACAGTATAACCCTTGATGTCATCTCCAAAAGTAATATTTGGGCCAGCTCTCTCCTTAAACTCTGTGAGCAGAGTAGAATCACCAGTCATGTGTCTTGAACAACCACTATCCAAGTACCAAAGATTCTTTCTATTTCCTTGCACACATCAAAATCAAATCAAGTTGATTATGGTACCCAAGTTTCCTTGGGTCCTGCCTTGTTAGCTTTCTTTTTCTGTTTCTTAGGCTTTATCTCATTTGACTTAGAGTTATCAGATTCATCCTTGGTCATTTGAGTTGGGCCTTTGAAACCATTCATTGCAACAGAATTATCATGCATATTATAATCAACAGGGAATGACATGCTGTTAGTAAACATGTTATTCCAGTAAGGCATTCATATTCTGTGTAGACATAGCATTCATAGGCATGTGAGGCATGGCATTCATGTTAGGAAATTGATATGGCACAGACATGGAAGTAGGCATGGCAGATTTGTAATTAACAGACAAATGATTTATACTACCACACTTGACACAGATTTTTCTAGGAGCATATTTATCAGGTGTGTATTTATTGTTTTGTTAATCCCTACTTTACCATTTCTATTGTTTTTCTTTTTAGTCTTTGTTTTTACCTCAATCTTTTCAAGTCTGTCACTTAACTGTCTAACAGTCATGTGACCAATATTAGCCTTTTTCCCTTTCTTAACTTGACTCGATTCGCCTGAAACAAAGTTCTTGGAAACAGACCCATACTTCTCATTCAGCTTAACAAGTTTGGCTTTACTGATAGGCTTGCTGACAGCCGACGGATGAGGATTTTCATCATTCGACGGATAATCCTTTTTGTTATCCGACGGATGATCCTCATCATCATTCGAGTCTACATCTGTTAGCACTCCATCTTCTAAATTTGGTTCTAGTTTCTCTTTGTTCTTTTTCCAGGCTGCATCACAGAAAGACTCAATTCCTTGAACTTTGGTGATTTGAGCATGGACATCCCTGGATGTTTTCCATGCCTTAATCATCTTCTGTTCACGCTCGAGCTGCTTCTTCAAAATTTCTTCTTTCTTCAAGGACTCAGTTAATTCCTCCTTGGCAATCTTACACTCAATTCTTATCTTCTCAAAATCAATGAACTGAGACTCAAGCACATTATTCCTCTCACTTAAAAACAAATTATTTTCTTTGATTTTAGCATTTTCTTTAGTAAGAGACTTAAGTGTAACACACAAATAATATAACTCTGTAGACATGTCATTTATGGCATCATTACACTCAGCTTTAGATAAATGTGCAAGGTTTGTAGTAATTACCCGATTACTTGAAGAACTTGTTTCTGTCTCATCAGACTTGGCCATTAAGGCTAGATTGACATATTTGACATCTTCATCTTCATCCAGACCATCTGCTGCCCAGTCATTTTCTTGTGTTATGAAATCCCTTTCCTTTTGTTTGAGCAGTTCAAAGTATTTTTGCTTATAATCCACAGGCTCAAAATTTTTCTTACTAGAATCTGACTTCCTACACTCAGTGGCAAAATGCCCTGCCAAGCCACATTTGAAACATTTAAATTTTGATTTATCCACCATATTTCTATTTGGCTTGGCTGCTCCAAAGTTCTTCTTGAACTTGAGCTTGGAAAATCTCCTGGAAAGAAATTCTAGGTGTTCATCAATGTCCTCCATGTCATCTTGGCTCAAAGAATCTTCATTTTCAGCTGCAAGCCCCTTACCCTTGCTTTCACAGACCCTTGAAGTTGACTCAACAGCTTCCATCTTCACTTCCTTCTCTTTTTCCAACTTAGCAACTAGTACAATGGATCCTCCTTTCTTCTTTCCTCTCTCCATCCTCTCATCTTGCTCTATTTTAAGCTCATAAGTTTTCAGGATTCCATACAGTCTCTCCAAAGTAAACTCCTTATAATCTTGTGAGTTTCTTAATGAGACTGTCATTGGTTTCCATTCCTTTGGAAGAGATCTAAGGAATTTCTGATTGGAGTCTTTTGTCTGATAGACCCTTCCATGCAACTTAAGAGCATTTAGTGGTTTTTGGAACCTACTAAAAATGTCAGTGAGAGACTCACTTTCTTCATTATGAAAATGCTCATATTGCTGAATCAGGAGCTGCATCTTATTTTCTCTAACTTGCTCAGTGCCATCACATATGATCTGTATTGTATCCCAAACATCCTTGGCAGTTTTGCAGTTGATAATGTTGTCAAACATATCTCCATCAACTCCATTAAATAGGATATTCATGGCCTTTTTATCCTTCCCGACTTGTTCAATGTTAGGATCAGACCATTCATGCCTTGGCTTGGGGACTGATGGCTCATTTCTTGTTGCAGCTCTCATTGGAACATGAGGGCCTCTTTCTATATAGTCAATATAGGCCTCATCTTGAGAAAGCAAATGAAGATGCATCTTTACTTTCGAATGATGGTAATTATCTTTATCCAGAAAAGGGATCTTGACTCCAACTTCCTTTTTGTTCATCTTGCTGTATTGTTTTGATCTTTAAACTCTTTGTAAGTTAAGAGCTTGCTCTGATACCAATTGTTAGTCCCTTAATAATATGACAATAATTACAGAAGGGAGGTTGAATGGAATTCTTGAAACTTTTTCTTGAAATAAAGATGTTCTAACTCGAATAAATATATAAGTGTGAATGATTAGCACAATGCTGAATAGTTACTTAAATGAATCAAATCACAAGTAATTAAAAACAAGAATCTTTAAAAACTTTCTGGTGGATTTGAATGATTCCACAAGAGATATATATTATATATATCGAGAGAACCCTGTGTGCAAAATGCTCACAGCTGCTTACAACAATTGAACAACTAAGACTACAGAGAAATGCAAAGAATTCTGCTTACAAATGTTTCTCTGCTTTGTTGCTTAGTTCGATAGTTCCTTAGTTGCTACTTCTTGGTTTATATATTACCAAGATTACAAAGTAATGTGACAGGATAATAAAACAAAAAATATCTAGTCTATTACAATGCTACTTCATTACTTTATTCCAGCATCTTTGAATATCTTCATAATAGCATGGAAATGGCAATGCTTCTTTGTTCTCGAAAACCCAGTTAAATAAGATCCCACATTCCATTTGCATCCACTCGACGCATATGACTGTGTTGTCACTGTCAACAGATATTTGAATTCTTTATCCGTCGGGTTCATGATCATCCATCGAGTTATTGATCATCCGTCGGGTTGTCTAGTTGACCATCCGTCGACTTCATTGTAGTTTATCCGTCGGGTAGCAATCTGACACTTGACTTCATTTCATTTATGCAGAATTACAAGACATCATCTATGTACAATTAATGAACCTATTCTGCATATCTAGTTAAAGTCAACATGACTTGAATACTACTTACAAAATCTATACAATGGTGTATGCAGAAATGTGCTACAGACTTATTGTTACATAAGCTACTCACTCGATGGATAATAAGTCATCATCCGTAGGGACTATAATGAGTCATCCGTCAGGACTATAAATCTTATCCGTCGAGTGCTACATAATTTCACTAAGTAAAATCTACCAAGGTGTTTTGTTCATGAAATCATCAAGTACACAACATATACACAATAAATTTCTTGGCTAATTCTTCACATGAAGTTAACAGATTCAATCTTTCTTTCCGGCTTAGCACATCTGCCACAAAATTTGCTTTCACTGGATGATAATTGATCATAACATCATAATCTTTAATCAATTCCAGCCATCGGCATTGCCCCATGTTCAATTCCTTCTGCGTAAAGATATACTTCAGGCTTTTATGATCTGTGTAGATTTCATATTTCTCACCGTAGAGACAGTGTCTCCCAAGTTTCAATGCAAATACGATCGCTGCTAATTCCAGGTCATGCGTAGGATATTTCTGTTCATGAGGTTTGAGCTGTCTCGAACCATATGTAATGACATTACCGTGTTGTATCAGTACACATCCTAATTCGCGGTATGAAACATCACTGTAAATGACAAAATTTCCATGCTCGTCTGGTAATACGAGTACCAGTGCGGTTACTAATCGATTCTTCAGCTCATGGAAAATTTCTTCACATTTGTCATCCCATACAAACTTTTCACTTTTCCGAGTTAACTTGGTTAGTGGCGTTGCTATTTTCACAAATTCTTTGACAAATCTTCTATAATATCCTGCCAATCCCAAGAAACTTCGAACATCTGTCGGTGTCTTTGGCCTTTCCCAACTCAACACAGCTTCAATCTTCGCTGAATCGACTTGAATGCCCTCTCTACTGATGATTCAACATATTCATCTTAGCATGTTCTTCTTCCGTGTTTGAATAAATCAAGATGTCATCGAAAATTACAATCACAAATTTATCCAAGTATTTCTTGAATACCCTATTCATTAGATCCATAAATGCTGTTGGCGCGTTGGGCAAACCGAATGCCATTACAAGAAACTTGTAATGTCCATATCTCGTACGAAACGCATTTTTGGGAATATCTTCAGCTTTGATCTTTAATTGATGATAACCCGATCATAAATCTATCTTCGAAAACCATGCAGCTCCTTTTAGCTCATCGAACAAATCGTCGATTCTCGGTAAATGATACTTCT
The DNA here is from genome assembly GCF_009905375.1 of Apium graveolens. NCBI lineage: Eukaryota > Viridiplantae > Streptophyta > Magnoliopsida > Apiales > Apiaceae > Apium > Apium graveolens. The sequence continues at coordinate 55,174,875 of NC_133653.1, forward strand.
TTTTGATAGTGAGCTTATTCAATTCCCGATAGTCAATACATAATCACATGCTGCCATCTTTCTTCTTCACGAACAATACCGGTGCACCCCACAGAGATATACTAGGTCTTATTATGCCTCGGTCTAGAAGATCTTGCAATTGCATTGACAATTCTTTCATCTCGACTAGAGCCATTCGATATGGAGATTTCGAAACTGGTTCTGTACCTGGCGCTAAATAAACCGTGAACTCAATTTCTCGATCTGGCGGTAACCCTGGAAGCTCGTCTGGAAAGTCGTCCGGAAACTCACATACAACTGGAATGTCTTCTATTTTGGGACTTCTCTTCTCAGTATCTAACACGTAAGCTATGTACATCTCACATCTCTGTCGAAGCAAGCGTTTGGTCTGCATCGCAGTCATAAATTTCTTTCGCTGTTTTTCTCATTTGAACATTACCGTTGCATTTTCCGCAGTTCGTAATTTGACTTTCTTGTTCGCGCAGTCGATCTGAGCATTATGACAAGCTAACCAATCCATTCCCAAAATGATGTCAAACTCTCCTAACTTTAAAGGAATCAAGTCTACAGAGAAATGATGTCCAGCTATTTCTATATCGCACGCAGGACATATTCGATCTACTGGAACTTGGTCGTCATTCGCTAATTTTATAACTAACATCTCGCCCAACCATTTGATTTTGCAATGTAACTTATCAAGGAATTCTTCAGAAATAAATGAACGGGTAGCTCCAGAATCAATTAATACTTTTGAATTTACGGAATTCACCAAAAACATACCTGCAATTACACTAGGACTCTGCACTACTTCTTTCATTGTCATATTGAAAGTCCTTGCTCTAGGTTGATTAGGCGGCGGTGGAGGAGGTAATGTCAACACTTTCGGAATACTAGCTCTCATTGCTGGTCCTTTACAATTCCTAGCGATATGCCCTTTCTTTCCACACTGAAAGCAAGTAATTTCTGCTATTTTTCCCGTTGGACATTCGTTAGAATAGTGCCCTTTCTGCTTGCATTTGAAACATGTCACATCCACTTTGATACATACGCCGGTGTGTTTTCGTCCACTAGTTCTGCAGTATGGCACTGGGACTCTGACAATTCCCTGCTGGATGGGGGCTTGGAAACGATTACTTGTCTTCTGGATACCTTGTCCCATCCTTTTGAAATTCAAATTTGTCCGGGCTTGAAATCCTGGCTTCCTGCTGGAGCGGTCTTGGAAACTTCCTTGTCCTCTATCCTTTTGAGATCTTTCACTTTCCCCTTCAATGATCAAGGCTTTCTGGACCACGACGGTATATGTCGTTAACTAAAAAACTGCAACTTGTCCACGGATATATGGTCGTAACCCTTCTTGAAACCTTTGGACTCGTTTTTCTTCAGTATCAACTTGTTCTGGAATGGACCTAGCCAACTCAGTAAATTTGACTCCATACTCTGTCACGGACACACTTCCCTGCTTCAATTCCAAAAACTTAATCTGCATTTGATTTCTCACATAGCGAGGAAAATGTTTCTCTAAGAACAGCTCTTTAAACCGATCCCATGCAATAACATCTTCACCCTCTAAAGCCTTTTTAGACTCCCACCAATAATTTGCTTCTCCTTTCAACAAGTAACTAGGAAAGTCAGTCTTCTGGTCTTCACCTATCTTTACTAGCGCAAATGCTTCTCTATTTCTTTCAACTAAGTGGTAGCCTTAATAGGATCAGTTGTCCTATCAAATTCTGGAGGTTTAACCGACTGCAACTGTTTGAAAGTAATAATAGGTATAGCTGGTGGTATCTGGGGCTCAGGATAAAGTGGCTGTTGTAACATTTGCTGTTGAATCTGCTGCTGCTGTTGCTGCATCTGTTGTTGCATCATTACCATCTATCTGTCCTCTGAAGACAATGTCTCAGAACCCTGGAAAAAGAAGGTGGTCCTTCATGGGTCAAATCATCCAGCTCCCAAGTAGCACTCATCAAAACCGACTGTAACCTCTGCCTTATCAAGTAATCTGGCTGTAGGGAAGCTAACGGTCCTCGGTCTCTCTGATCAAATAAATGCATAATCTCCCTGCACTGAGCTCTCCAATACTCCACATCATCTCTCATAACCCTGTACTCATGGTATGGTACCATATGTGGCTGTGCAACCTGACCCACTAACTTCTGTGACGGAACCCTCGGTATGCCTGCACCCTGCCATGGTAACCCCAACTGTAAATCCACATCATGCTCTCCCATCCCCTCAACTGGGATCATCTGGAATATGTCAGGCTCTAGGGCATATACTGGCATAGGAGGTAATACTGGTGGTGGTGGAAGTTCCGGCTCAATCCCCGGTATAAACTGATGCTCTACCGGTAGTGGAATCATTGGCTCAAAGAACTCCAATGGATCAAACATCTCTATAGGGTCATGGACTATCCCTTGTACTGGAGGTACTGGCTCCTGTGGCAATGGTGGTGGAGGTGGTAGAGGAGGAAACATGAACTCAGATACTGGTGGCACAACTGGTGCTACTGGACCAGTCACTGTCCACTCAGAAGAAGCCGAATAACCCGATGACGCCATCTGATAATATACCAAAGAAAGAAGAAAGGTCACTAAATCATTCCTAGAACTAATACCTTCCTATCCTAATATTATCTAAATCCTAACACTACTCTTTCTATTTGACTATTCCTATCCTATGTGATCTTCCTATCTTATCTTAACCCTAATGTTCTTATTTTCAGGGACCAAACCTACAGCTCTGATGCCAACACTGTAACACCCTCCAGACCCGGGGTATAAATCTGGGTTTTACTAGCTAATCACCAAACCTGTACAATCTGATTAACAAATAATAAAGAAATAATCCTAAACCCCTTTAATACTAACCAGGATCTTTTTAGGTTGACGTATGAAAATAAGAACCACTAACTACTTTATTACAAACCAAATTTAAAATCTTACAAACTATCTTCATTACAAACCATTGTCCAACCAGTTTTAAACTAATTTCATCTTTTATTCAAACACGCACGCTAACTATCTACACTCCACCTGTTCGGGAAACTCAAAGCTTTCTTCCTGGATTGGGATCAACACCTTGGATATGAGAGGATCCCGAGGCTTGACCCACTTCTTTACCACTCGAGTCCTGATGAGTTTCATATTCCTTCTTAACTGAAAAAAATAAGGTGAAAAACAACAAAAAGGGTGAGCCAAAAATTGCTCAACAAGTCCGTAAAATATAAACAGTGTTAAACAGTTTAAGTGAAACGGTAACCTGGGTATATCTGCAAAGATATAACCCCGCGATAATAGAAAGAAGGCCACTGCTGGCATGTACAAACGAACTAAATTGGACACAAGTTCGCATCCATACCCTGCTGATCAGCCAGGATACAGTGCAGATCTATATCCCACTATATAGATCCCGTCGGGCACCCAGGCACTACGGCCCATCTCAAGGATCTGGTTATGTCCCGGTCCTTAGCATTAAGTAAACTTAATCCCCAAAGTATCATTATCCAGTCCATGGAATAGCAACCGGAACAATCGGTATGCTTTGACATATTTTAATCACCAGAATACATCAATATTTGTGAGTAACAATTGGAATATGAACAATGAATTCAAATGAAAAGGAGAAATCAAGAATCGAAATGAAATATGAACAAGAGAATCAAAAGAGTGCAAGCGTGATAAGAATCTGAAGAAATATCACTATTCTGAAAGTAGAATAGGGGAAAAACTTGCCTTCTGCATGACTCACTGCAAATATGTCACCTTCGTCTATCACCGTCTCAACCTGCCTTGCTGGCTTTGCTTCTGTTATAGAAATAGACTGGTTTAGTTATTTCGTACTTCAATTGCATCTTGAATTGACTTCACATCATTCCTATCGTCTATCCATGCGCTTATGACTGACTCGTATATTATATATTAACAAGTAGGCCTCAATTAACCACATAATACACATAAGCACATAATCATTTTTATAGTTAAAAATAATTTTTAGAATCAAAATTGACTCGCTGATCGCTCAACTGATCATTATCTGATCATTAAATAATCCTTAATTATATTTTTAAATAATTATTTAATAATTATTGTATTTAAAATAATTAATCCTTAATTATTAGGATTAATTACAATTTATTACAATTATATACAAATTATTATCACTTACTTGATTAGATCGATTATTTACAAATAATAATCGATACAACTGACTATTACGTTATTTATCGAATAAGTAATTATTATTCGCACCATAATCTAACTCAACGATCAACTACTCGTATAAATACGAGCTACTCGCATTATCTAACTAATTATCGAATCTTTAATCATATTATTCGATTATTTTTAATCCTATTTATTAATTAATTACTTAATTGTTAAATAATAAATAAATAATTAAGTTATTAAATAAATAGTTAAATAATTAAATAAATAATAATTTTCGAATTTCTAAATTAAGGAAATAATTTAGAAATTATTAATAATATTTTTCAGAATTTAAAACTGAATTTTATTTTATTTTTAGAATTAATAAAACTAATTTTCATTTTTATAAAATATAAATAATTAATTATAATTTAGACACACAAAACATGAAATGGGTTTGGAAATCAGAGGATCAAACCCGGGTCGAAAACCGGTTCGACCACGGGTCGCTAAGAACAGGCGGCTGCCCAGAACAACGCCGACGCCGGCGGACCATCCGGTGAGCAACCAATGTGATTCCAAGCCCGTTCTGCTGCGATTTCACCTCGCCAAAGCTCCGGGACCAAACCCCAACCTATCTCCTCCTTCCTCCATCGCCCCCGTCGCCGAAACCTCCAACACCAGCGGCGGCGATGCCGCTTTCCGGCGAACCCAAAAACGCAACCAAAAATCACGAAACCAACACGAATCGACTGCAAACACGACGATCTACACTTCTCTAACCACAGAATCAACAAACAACAATCCAAACTCAAAACCCGAATTCAAAAACGGGTTGAAACTCTAAATCGTAAATCACAATTCCGGGAATAGAAAATCAATTAAAAATACGTAAAATTATCTACACAACCTGGGCAATATATTCATATAACTCTCAGCAACCAAAACACAACGATTTGCATACACCCAAATTAGTTCAAGAACCCTAAAAATCGAATTGAAATTCGAAGCTATAAAACATGAAATTGATTATACGAATAGAAAGTAGAGATCAAGAGGATCGTTTTGAGTACTCACATGAAAGATTTGGTGCACAGAATCACTATGAAATCGCTGCTTGAATCCACGAACTCAAGAACCCTAATTCTAGAAATTTGGGGAAATTTGAATTTTTCTGATTTTTAATTAATTAATTAATAATAATTAGCCTATTTATAGTAGTAAAATTAATACTCCTAATTAAGATTAAGGCCCTAATTCTTCACTTTTTAAAATTAATAAGCCCCTAGTTTTATAATTTTTGAGTATTAAAATTTAATTTATAAATATTTTATATATGCAATATATATGCCAAAATTTCCCAAAAATTGTGAATAATGCAAAAATACAAAGAAATGGTATAAATAAAAGTCCTATAATTTTTTAAAAATAAAAATGTGATTTTTGTGGGGTCTATAACACCCAATGGGGCCCGAAAAAGTCATTTTTCGCAAAACGAGAAAATTTATAAAATACCTAGATGTTCAGAATAATGCGATGATAAAAGCCGTTTGATGGAAAATAAGGCCCATTATTTTATTTGAAATACCAGCTTTAAATCATGGTTCGGGTCATAAAATGTTTGAAATGAAAGCTATGAATGCAAAAATAAAATATCTGAAAAAAATCTTTAAAATACCAGAACGACACAGAATGCACGTAACACATAGCAATTAGGGTTTGACAGATAATTCCACATAAATGACACATTAAAACACATAGTTTATTATAAATATGATATAATACAGACATAAATTTCCCAGACGTTACAAATAGCTTGTAGAGTTTCACTCTTTTCCTTTCCTTTTGCCTGAGAGCAACTCAGCCTCTCACTTAATCCACACCCTTCCCTCAGTCCTAAGAGTGATTGTACAACTACTAGATCATCTGCACTTGTAACATTTGTTGAAGTTTGAAGTGCTGCTGTGATATTCAATTGATGAGGAACATCAGTCGAAATAGTAGTTGAGAGTTTCAACGGATGACTGCTGTTAAGCACATCCGTCGAGATACAATCACTTGTCAACGGATGAACAATATCCGTTGAAATAGTGGAAATGAAAGAGTTTGAAGTAGAGACTACTTTAGAATGCGTGGTGATTTATTTGAGATTTTGCACAGATGTTTCATTAGACTCATTTAAAGAAATGGCAGGTGAGCCAACAAATCATCTAAAATATGATGCTCACTTGCTTGAATTTTTGGCTCCTCCATGAGAGTTAGAGATGGAGAATCAGGAATTGATGTATAAATCATATCTACATCCAGTGAATGTGTGGGTGAGTTTGGTGTGTTTGGTGCTTCTATACTTAAAGATTTTGGCTGTGACTCCACATTTATTGGAGCCACATCATCCTGACTTTGAGAAGGTGCATGTACTAAGTCTTTGACTGCAATAGGAACAGTGTGTGCACCCTGTGTATCCCTAATGGTTTTAGATTTCTTCTTTCTAGCATAAGTTTGGGGTGAGCTTGTGTCCCTTACCCTTTTGGCCTGTGCTCTTGGCTGAGAGCTTTGTTCAATAGTCACATCCTTTTGGGAGGATGCAACTAGCAATGAGCTAATGTCCTTATTAAGCACTATAGTTTGTTGGGAAAATGCAGTGTGGCTAGGCTGGGATTCACTCACCTCTCCAACCTTATTCTTGGGGATTCTTTGATGTTCACCCTGTTCCTCACCAATCTCACTTCCCTTCACACTCCCCTCTTGGTTTTTAGTAGATTTTACAAGTAGCTTCAGTTGAGAGAAACTAGAGGGGGCTTCCTTTGACCTTGATTTTGAAACTTTTGGTTTTGTGGCTTGGGTAGGCATCTGTTTGGTCATTGTCACAGATGCCATTGCCACAGTTGTTTGCAAAGAAATAGGCTGAGAAGTAGTGGAGACATAATTGTTTACCTCACTTACCTGAGGCTGTTCCATGATGGGCATGTATACAAGTGGAACATCTTTGTGATGATTTGACCTGTTAAGATCAGCAATAACTCTTCTCTCTTGGACTTGTTTGTTGGGTTCTCATTGAGAGATTCTCAGAAACAAAATTAGCTAGCATCATGAGAAATCTAGCATAATAGATATTCTTAGAACTTTTTTTAATATCCCCTAATTTACTCCCTATCTCATACATGACTGATGTGCTGAAATTGAAATACTGATCACTAAGAAGCATGTAAAGCATGTAAACTAGTGAGTAAGATACAACATCAAAATTACTGACTTTTCCAAAAAACACTTTGATAAAAGAATCACACAAGAAACTCCATTCTTTTCTAAGGCCTAATCTTCTAACTTCACCTAACTTAGTGGCAGTTAGAGCATAACCCATAGAGACTAGCATGTTACTCACATCAGTGTCTGTGTGTGGAGCAAGTGTGTTATTTTCAGGCAATTTTAAACATTTTTCTATTGCATCACAGTTAACATAGTGTTCATTACCTTTGAGAGTGAAGGTAATAGTCTTGTCCTTTGAATTGAACACAACTGTAGTCCAAATTTTCTCAACAACTTCACAGTAAATGGTTGGGGACTCAAACATGGCATATCTCAGTTTGCAGTTCAGTATGAAGTCCATCATCTTGTGATAGTCTTCAGATGCCAGAATTTGCTTGTTCACTAGAGCCATAAAGTTATTCTTTTCATAGGCTAACCCAGTTGAAAACATAATCTTGACTACGGATGCCATTGCTGTGATTGAGATTAGTTCAGAGAGAGTTTTTGCTTTTGGGAAGAAGAAGTTAGAGAAATTGCTTTGAGATAGATAAAAATAAACAATAGAAATGAAATTAGCTTTTATACTATCTCAGAAATTAACTGTCAAAAAGTAAAAAGTAAAATAAAGTGACAATCAAATTAACCCAAAGCCGTTTAAAAATGAGAAAACTGTCAAAATTCTAAGATTATCCGTTGAAATATACATACAGGCTGTAAGTAAATTCGACGGATGATGCTAAAAATTAACGGCTTAGATTGAGTACAATTTGACGAATGATGATAAAATTACCCAGAGTAATAATTGATATTTCGACGGATGATATAAAGTTCAACATAAATTCATTTTCAACGGATAATGAACATCCGTCGAGATACAAATTCTGACTTAGTCAAAATTCTATCTAAGAAAGATAATATCAACTTTTCCTCTGACTGCATTTCAATTTGCTTAGACATCAAAGTAGAATATGATTAATTAAGCATATCTAACTCACTTACCAACCTAGTGAAGGTGGATGCATCAAGTGGTTTGGTAAAGATGTCTGCAAGTTGTTTTTCACTTGGGACAAAATGAAGTTCCACAATACCATTCATAACATGCTCTTTAATAAAGTGGTACTTGATGTCAATGTGCTTTGTCCTTGAATGTTGTACCGGATTCTCAGTGATGGCAATAACACTTGTGTTATCATAGAAAATAGGAATCTTATTCACTTGTAGACCATAGTTCAACAGTTGATTTTTCATCTATAAAATCTGTGCACAGCAACTACCAGTAGCAATATATTCAGCTTCAGCTGTAGAAGTAGAAACTGAATTTTGCTTTTTACTGAACCAGGATACTAGCTTGTTTCCTAGAAATTGACAGGTTCCTATTGTACTTTTTCTATCAATTTTATAACCTGCATAATCTGCATCTGAATAACCAGTTAGATCAAAGCCAGAATCTCTAGGGTACAAAATGCCAAGTTTTGGAGTTCCCTTGAGATATCTGAAAATTCTCTTAATAGCTATTAAATGAGATTCTCTAGGATCAGCCTGAATCTAGCACAAAGACAAGTAGCAAATATTATATCTGGCCTACTAGCTGTTAAATACAAAAGTGAGCCAACCATGCCTCTATAGCTCTAAATATCCACAAACTTTTCAGTAGTGTTAAATTCAAGTTTAGTTGTAGTGGCCATGGGAGTTTTTGCAGATGTGCAATCCATTAGATCAAACTTCTTCAAATGATCATAAATATATTTGGTTTGACTAATGAATATTCCATCACTAACTTGCTTAACTTGTAAACCAAGAAAGTAAGTTAGTTCTCCCATCATGCTCATTTCATATTTACTTTGCATCAATTTAACAAACTTTTTGCATAGTTTTTCATCTATAGAGCCAAATATAATATCATCTACATAAATTTGAACAAGTATACTAGAGCCATTAACATTTTTAAAGAATAAAGTTTTGTCAACAGTACCTCTAGTGAAGTGATTTTCTAAGAGAAATTTTGACAAAGTATCATACCAGGCTCTAGTTGCTTGCTTCAATCCATAAAGTGCTTTCAAAAGATAGTAGACATATTCTAGAAAATTTGGGTCTTCAAAAATAGGAGGCTGACTTACATAGAATTCCTCCTCCAAATCTCCATTTAGAAAAACACTTTTAACATCCATTTGATATATCTTGAAATTGTCATGGGCTGCATAGGCTAAGAAAATTCTGATGGCTTCAAGTCTTGCAATAGGAGCAAAAGTTTCATCAAAATCTATTTCTTCTTGTTGACAATAGTCCTTGGCAACCAATCTAGCTGTTGGTGAGACTGCGTAGCTGTATGAACAGTTACGTGATAACTCAACACGAGAACAACAATAGAACATGATAGGTTTATAATACTACGTCTACACAAGAAATCAGAAGAAATGAAGACAAGGCAAATACAAAGAATCAAAAGATTTGAAGAAAGCTTGAAGTCTGTTTACAGGTCACTGAAAGAAGTTTATTAATATGATCATGCCTCAGTGAAGAATAAAGATTAAAGACTTTCAGGGTTTCGTAAATGTTGAAGATTCAGTGTATTAGTGCTACCAGAAGATTTCAGTGTATTGGCATTGATTGAAGATAGACAGTGTTCGAAGCATAAGAATTTGAAGAATTGAAGACATGCTTTAGATAAAGGTTAAAGAAGACAGCTGCAGTCTTGAAGTTATACTCACTAACATGAGTTAATTTATATGTTCAAGCGTAGGTGAAGAACAGTGAATGAAGTATTTAAGATTTAGTAGAAGTGAAAACGTTGTCTAAAGTACCAGAAAGGATTCCAGTGAAAGTACAATTGTTTATTGACAGTCAGTGTCTGAAGCGATAAAGTTGTTGCAAGCTTAACAATTTAATTAAGGCCAAAATACGAAGACCTGAATCAGGGTTAGTCGTCTGTGAACCAGACCAGTTGCACTAGGCGTCAACAGCTCGTGAGAGGAATCTGGGTATTATTTTTAGAAGAATTGTTAAGTTAAGGAACGTACTTGGATTGAATGTTTATCTGTTAAAGTACAAGAAGAGGTGCGCGGGGTATACAGCTAAACAGCTCAGGGGACTGGCGAAGCTCAAAGTTTAATTGTTAAATTAAATAAATTTATTTAGTGGACTTTAATATAATTTATTTAATAAACTTAAAATGATTTATCTTATAAACTTTAAAAAAGTTTATTTTATAAATCTAAATTAGTTTATTTATATAAGTTATATTTAAGTTAATTTTATAAATTAATTTAGTTACGACTTAAACTAAAAGAAAAGAAAACAAAAAAAGAAGAAAAGAAAAACAAAAAGAAAAAAAAGGGAAAAAGAAAATACAAAAAGAAATAAAAGAAAATAGAAAAAGAAAAAACAAAAAGAAAAGAAAACAAAAAAAGGGAAAAAGAAATAAATAAAAATAATAAACAAAAACGTGTACTAGTTTATTAATTTTCTGGATCAGACCATTCTGCTCTAGGCTTTGAGACATATGCTTCATTTCCTGTACCAGCTCTCATAGGGACATGTGGACCTTTCTCAATACAGTCCACATATGCTTCATCTTGAGATACTTCACCTTCTAATGGTGATTGTTGTCTTTGTTCAAAAATGGAATCTTTACTCCAACATCCTTTTTGCTCATCTTGTTAGTTGTTGTGATCTTTAAACTTTTTGTTCTTCAAGAGCTTGCTCTGATACTAATTGTTATTCCCAATCATACTAAACAAGAATTACAGGGGGGGTTGAATGTAATTATGGCTTCTTTTTAAATTTTAAGAATGATTCTTCTCCAAATAAATAACTATGTTTGATTTGCAAGGGTGCGGAATAAGAATATAACATAAATCAAATCACAAAGCAATTAAATACAAGTATTTAAAAACTTCCTGGTGGATTGAACTTTTCCACCAGAGATATATATCGAGTAGAGAACTCTGTGATACAAATAGTACACAGCTGCTTACAAGTTGAACAACAAGAACTACAGAGAAATTCTTTATAGATTTTTCTTTATCTATTTCTCTAGTTTTTGCTTACTAACTTTGGTACTATTCAACTTGCAACCCTTGGTTTATATATCACCAAGGTACATGATAAAAAGACAAGATAATAAGACAAACTGTATCTAGTCTAACTTCATGCTACTAAACTTCTCTTTCCAGCATCTTTGAATATCATCTGTTTAGCATGGAAATGAAAATGCTTCTTTGTTCTCTAAAGCCATCAAACAGGCTGCCACATTCTATTTGCATACAACCAACGCATGTGACTGTCAAGTCACTATCAACTACTCTTTTGAATTTGAAAATCCGTTGGAACTTAGATTGATCATCCGTTGAAACTTTGTCTGATCATCCGTTGAAACTCAGGTTGATCATCCGTCGAGACTTATGTTGATCATCCGTTGAAGCTTTGTAAATCATCCGTTAAGAGTGTCTTTTTGGCAGTTAACTCTACTTCATTTACACAAGATTACAAGATATCTAATATTTACAATTAACTATCCTATCTTGCATATCAATCTAGTAGTTAACATGACTTGAACAATCTACAACATCTAGTCTACTGAGCTATCCAAGTATGCAGAAATGTGCTACTAGTCTTATTATTACATAAGCTACTCTTTCAATGGATGTTGAAAATGATCATCTGTTAAAAGCTACAAACTCACTTAACTAAAATCTATTAAGTTTTGTTCAAGTTATCATCAAGTACACAACATATTCCTAACAGATACTAACAGAGACACAGAGGTTTTATCAATTTTTACTGAAGACTCTGTGATAGCTTTCATTAAACACATTCAAGTGTTAGTTCTTTGAAAGAAGAACAAGGTTTGAGATCATGGTACATGACAGTAACCTGATCAAATCCTCTCCAATTCAAGTGGAGGTTCTCATTATTGATGAACAACAACTGTCATAACCACAGTATCAACTGTGAGCCTAATTGTGAATTGAAAAGGTATAAATACTGGTGTTACTTTATCAGCATTTATTTTAAATACTGATTTAGTTCTTTCAGTATTTATAGTATGGTTTTCATGATATAAATCCTGTTGATATGATTACATCTAGGCCTTAGTAAAGGACTACCTCTAGTTGTATGATCACATATCACCCTCCTTTAGCCACCTCTAATTTCTGTAGGACAATTTTTTTGAGCCTTTTTTTGTGAGATGTGTGAAAAGATTGAGAGAAAAACAGAATTTAAGAGAGGCAGGATCCTTCCTGAAAAAAGGAGAGTTAGATGAGAGATATGATTTAGTAATCCTTGTGAGGAAGCTCTGACTATTAAAAGTCATGAGATGTATGGTATGAGGAGTAGTGAGACTACTGTAAAAGAATAGGGAGATTAAGTTTTATTTACTATATTTATGCAGATGCTCAGAGTACTAAAGGAACATATGCTGAACAACAGTCTGTTAAATCTCAGGAAAACTCTGATGTATCAAAGGCTATTAATCTCCTTGCAAGTCTAAGCACTAATACTTTCTTGCAGTCCATACATTAATTCTACTATTCCACCACACGAGATAATCGCTTTTCTATTAAAAAATAGTCCATTCATTCTACTTTTCCATCACCTGAAGAAATCCCTGTTATTTTTGAAGATGTAGTAGCACAATAGTCCATTCATAAAGATTCATCCATTTTAGAATAACCACAGCATTCTATAGGAACTGAGCTCCTGGAAGCTAATCTTAAAGATCCAATTCATTTATCTACAATATTTGAAGATGTGGAGATAACTGCTGAAGGTGTGGAAACTTCTGAAGCCATTGTATCATATGCTGCACCAATTTCTCATAATATTCTACAGACTGAAGCTGGTGATACAGTTTAGTAATTAGTGCAAGATCTAACTGCTATTGAAGAATCTAATGATGGTAAAGAAAGTCATGTATCTAATGCTATGTTAGATCTTGAGGATGACCTTTTCTTTCCTAAAGATATGCCTATGCATGTGAGACAACAGAAAATGAAAGAGTTAGATGCTAAGAAGAAGCAGGATTATTCTGATAATCTCTGAAATGCATATTGGAAAGATAATACATATCCTATTTTCAGAACACAAGCAGTTGAACATCTGGAAATAGCAGAACAGAAGATTATAAGTTCTTTTGTGCTGAATCATCTGAAAGCATCAACTTTAGTTGTCAGATCCTTACACACAGCTCATGAAGCAACTACTATTTAAATCAATCAGATTAAATAATCATTGATTTCTTCAAAGCTGCTTACTCATCAAGAAATTCAGAAACAAATTTCACTAGTAGATACCAAAAAAATTGCAATTGAAGCCAGTCAAGCTAGATTGGAAGCTCATCAAGCTCAAATGTCTGATCAACTTACAGAAGTACAGAGTTCAATGGAGTTGATTCTTTCTCTGCTGTTGGGTGATGATGCCAAAAAGGGGGAGAAAATTGTTAAATCTAAATATAAACAGCTGTCATTGATAAGTACTGATGATGAAAATCCTGATGGAGGTAATAAGGGGGAACAGGAGGAGAGCAAAAGTAAAAGAGGTGACGAGCTAGTTGGAGTTAGTGGTGCATCAAAAGCAATTATTAGATTTCAGTCTAGACAAGGAAGAGGAAGCAAGATGAATGAAAGAAGAGTTGAAGAATTGATTGTGACTACTAAAATGCAATAATCTTCATAAGTCACAACTGTTGCTGATGAAGACCAAGGTATTTTAGAGAAAGAAACTGGTGCTGTAGCAAGCCAATATCTTCAAACTCTGAAAGTTAAAGGAAGAAAGATAAATCTATTCTAAAAGGATCCAAAGATTCAATTATTTGACTCTGAGGTGAGGAGAAGAATATTTGCAAAGGAAAATTCTGGAGTTGATCTTGAACATCTAAGGTAAATGGAGGAAGACTTTAAAAATTCTATGAAGACGATAATTGCTTATATTGCTGTTCTTTCTCAAGTACTTTATGAAGATGATCCTTCAAACAGACCAACCAGAGGTATAGTATATGGGAAATCAGTCAGGCAGAAGATGAAAGATCTCTCAGATCACAAGCTATTGGAACTGCTGACAAGAAGCTTAAAGGAAAGGAGAAAATAGAAGAAAAGTCAAGGATTTCAAAGTCTAAAGCCAAAGCTGGAGTCAGTACCTAAGGAATTTAAATCTTAAAATCTGATAGATTTAATCTATACAGTAGTTCAAGCTCTCGATACTGGAGAAAATTAAAATGAAGCAGAAATCATCCAAGCTGGTCAAAGAAAGAAGATTTCTGGAAGCATTCTGAGCTGAGGAAGTGGAATTTGTTGGATTTTTAACGCAGCGGGGGCATGGAAAAACACTTTTACACATACAAAATCCAAATAAAAGCATACAGATCATGAATAAAAATTCGAGGGATCGAATCTAACCTTTTAAAATAATTCGGAGACAACGATCAGAGATCCTTAGCAGTTGCTCCTTAAGTGTGAAGCACTCCACCGGTATCCACCAAGAAAATGATGTTAAGGAGGAGGAAGGAGGTGGAGAGAATTGGGTTTTCCAAACTTTTTGGGTTTTTCGGGTTCAAATAAAATTAGGGTCTATAATAGTGTATTTATAGGCAAAATTTTCAGCTGAAATTTTCCCATAAATATTATTATTATTATTATCCCATTTATTATTCTTATTAATAATTAAAACACCTTTTAATCATTAATCCTTTTTCTAAACACTTTAGAAATAATTCTCTCTCTTGATTTAATTTCCAAAAATTAAATCTTTTAATTAATAATATTAAGAAATTTTCTTAATTAATTTATAATCAATTAAATCTCATTTAATCAATTATTAAATTTGCCAATTAATTATTTATTTCACAAATAAATAATTATTTAGCCATTATTAATTAATTCCTCCACCATTAAATCATTCTCTTTTTATGGTGTGACCCTGTAGGTTCAATATTAAGCCGGTAGTAGAAATAAATAATAATAAAACTATTTTATCATTATTTATATAAATTCTCTAATTTATTAAATATGATTAATTAATTAATCACATTTATTCTACATCGTGAGGGATACTTCTCAGCATATCGCGACTATCCGGATAATATGAATTCACTGCTTAGAATACCAAGAACCTATTCAGTGAATAGTTACCGTACAGTAAACTCCTTCTACCCTACAATGTTCCGATTAAATACAAGGCATGGATCTCGTGTCAAGCCTATCTAATTCAATCACTTGCTTACCATTTACTATGCATAGTTCTATGCAAATTAGAAACTCCTTTCTAATTTCATTCACTCTGGCCAGAGATTCCTGAACTAGCATAAGTGGATCAGCCTTGAACATTCGCTTCCTTCACTGGAAGGGGTAGATCCTTTATTGATCATACACTATCTTCGTGTACAAATTCCTATACCCATAAGAGCCCTAATAATCGTCCCTGGAGACTAAGAACTAAACCAAAGCATAGTTCAGTGTACACAAGATGACTATGATGACCTCAAGTCTAAGGATACTTGTACAACTATCATTTTTATGAACAACTGCTGACACGTGAGTGAACTCCATCAGTTGTTCAGCTGTGCGAGTCATGTTCAGTGAACTTATTCTATAATAAGCACCTACATACTAGCTATAGTGTCACCACACAAATGTCTATGAGAACAGACATCCTTCATAATGAAGCAAGCATAGTATGTACCGATCTTTGCGGATTATTAATTACTAGTTAGTAATCCTATGACCAGGAACTATTTAAGTTTAGAGTTATCATCTTTTTAGGTCTCACTATTATGATCTCATCATAATCCATAAAAAGCTTTACTCTAAACTATGGTATAACTTATTTAAACACTTAAATAGATAGAGCCCGTAATAAAAACAAAACAAGCCTTTTATTAATATCAATGAAATCAAAACAGATTACATAAAAGTTATTCCTAAATCCTAATACATGATTGGACTTAGGACATATTCCTTTCAATCTCCCACTTGTACTAAAGCCAATCACTCTGGTATCTAATACCCATCTTGTCTTTATGACGATCAAAGTGACTTTCATAAAGTAGCTTTGTGAGTGGGTCTGCTATGTTGTTATGTATGTCAACTCTAATTCAATACAATATAAGAAATGTTACCGCGCTCCCACTAACCCTTTTGTAGACGCATGGTTCATCTACGTTTTTTGATAAAATCAAACTCTTTGATTGTCTCATCAAAATGAATGTTCCATCTTTCGAGAAGCCTGCTTTAAACCACATATGGTTCGCAGCAGCTTACACACTAGGTTTTCATTTCTCTTGGAAAGAAAACCATCTGGTTAATTGCCAGATCTCATAGTCGTAGTAAGCAGCAATCGCAAGCAAAATCCGAACTGATTTTAACAGGGCTACAGGTAAAAGGTTTCATCAAAGTCAATCCATTGCCTTTGTTTGAATCCTTTTGCCAAAAGCCTGGCCTTAAAGGTCTCCACCTGGCCATCTGCTATAATCTATCTTTTGTATACCGTATACATAGATTCCATTCCGGATTTCATGGCACTTTGCCATTTCTCTGAGTCAACACTACTCATAACCTCATTATAGGTCACAGGGTCGTCATCATCAATGATTGACAACTCATTGTCATTCTCAATGACAAGGCCATATTACCTCTCAGGTTGGCGAGACACTCTCCCTGATCTATGAATGGGCTGTTCCATAAAAGGTTATTCAGTCAGAACAGGTGTTTCCACTCGATATGTAATAGTTTGTGCTTCTTGAATTTCATCAAGTTCAATTTTGCTCCCACTGTTTCCTTCAAGGATAAACTCCTTTTCCAAGAAGGTAGCATGTCTGGAGACAAACACCCGATGATCGGTGTAAAAGTAATACCCTAAAGTCTCTTTAGGATATCCCACAAAACTACATTTTACGGATCGATATTCCAGCTTATCTGGGTCAACTTTCTTGACATAAGCTGGACATCCCCAAATTTTAACGTGTTTAAGACTCGGTTTCCTTTCTTTCCATATCTCATACGAAGTTTGAGGAACAGATTTTGGAAGGCACCATATTCAGTAAATATGCTGAGGTTTCCAATGCATAACCCCATAGGAATACTGGAAGATTTGCATAGCTCATCATGGACCGAACTATGTCTAACAAAGTTTGATTTCTCCTTTCAGACACCAATCTGGAGGAGTCCATTGGGAGACTATACCATTTACTTTGAGATAATCTAGAAACACTCCATTAAAGTATTCACCACCTCGATCTAATTGAAGAATTATAATACTATGTTTGGTTTATTTCTCCACTTCATACTTATATTCTTTGAACTTTTCAAAGGCCTCAGACTTGTGTTTCATCAAACACATATCCGAATCCAGATCTATCATCTATGAAAGTAATGAAGTATGAAAATCCACCCATGGCTTGCGTAGACATTGGTCCACATACATCTGTGTGTACCATTCCTAGCAAATTTGCAGCCCTCTCTCCATGTCTATTAAATGGAGACTGCAGTGCCACTATAAAGTGAGATTTTCATCATCCCTTTTCTTTTATTAGTTTGTTCAATCTGAAGTAAATTATGTCACATTTATACAGACCATTATTTAAAGCACCACATCCATAAAGAATATTATCTCTAAGAATAGAACATTCATTATTCTCAATAATAAATGAAAATCCAGCCAAGTCTAACATGGGAATAATATTCCTCACAATCGAGGGAACAAAATAACAATTATTTCAAACAATAGTCTTGCCCGTAGGCCTATGTAAATGAAATGATTCTACATCTACAGCAGCAACTCTTGCTCCATTTCCCATTAGTAGAACCACCTCCTCTTCCTCAAGAGTCCTACTTCTCCTTGGTCCCTGCAACAATTGCAGATATGAGAACCACAGGCGGTATCGAATACCCAAGTAGAAATTTGATTTAATGACATATTCACTTCTATCATAAACATACCTGAATCAGAAACGGCAGTCTCACTACCCTTCTTCTTCTTCAATTCTGCAAGGTAAACCTTGCAGTTCCTCTTCCAGTGCCCCACCTTGTTACAATGAAAGCAAACAATTTTGCTCTCGGGGTCTTCAGCTTTTGGTGGAACCGGCGTTTTCTCACCTACTTTCTTCTTCTTGGAAGAGTTCCTCTTCCTTTTCTTAGGATTGGAACCTTCACCAATTAGAAGAACAAAACTCTTCTTAGTGGAAAAATTCGATTCCGCAGTCTTCAACATGTTGTGGAGTTCAGGCAGGCTGACATCCAACTTATTCATGTGAAAGTTCACAACAAACTGCGAGAACGAACTCGGAAGCGATTGCAAGACCAAGTCTTGGCTCAGCTCCCCATCCATGGCAAAACCAAGCTGTCCAAGACATTCAATCAAATTGATCATCTTAAGTACATGGTCATTCACAGATGATCCCTCAGACATCCTACAACCGAACAACTCCTTCGATATCTCATATCGAGCTTTCCTCCCCGCCACATCATACAACTCTTG
Organism: Apium graveolens; assembly: GCF_009905375.1. Taxonomy (NCBI): domain Eukaryota; kingdom Viridiplantae; phylum Streptophyta; class Magnoliopsida; order Apiales; family Apiaceae; genus Apium; species Apium graveolens. Next base: position 55,193,735 of record NC_133653.1, read on the forward strand.
TAGATGGATGAGGATAGTGTGAGCATCCATATGCTTATGTTGCTTCTGTAGCTCAATGTTCATGGAAGCTAGCATGATGCATTGAGCAACATTTGCATCCTCTATCCACTTACGATACACAACATGTTCATTATTATATGCATCACTAGCAGGTTCAGTAGGCTTAGGTGAGTCAATCACGTATTCCAGCTTCTTAATCCTGAGAACAATTCTCAAGTTTTGAAGCCAATCAGCATGATTAGGACCAGTCAATTTGTGAGCATCCAGTATGCTCCTGAGCGATAGTGCAGAAGATATAACGTACAAAGTAAATCTGTAAATGATAAACACATAATAACACTTAGCAAATATTCGATTTCATTTTAAAACACTATATGAATCAGGTCTTTATTCATAAGTGGCTCCCACCAGTTTACCTAATTTATTCAAGCCCCTACGTGAAAAATTAAGCATTCATAATGCTAGTGGGAATAGGGATCCTACATTCCATTACACGACCCCGGCTGTAGCACGAACCGCCATGTAATGTTCAATAGGCAGACAACTCTTGTCAATTACATCTCATGTTATTCCCTAATCAAACTTTAGCCTCTTGAATAATTGAGTCTCGGTTGTAGCACGACAAACTCAATATTCTAAGTCAAGTCTAACCCAACATTCCGTACAGTTGAATCAGTCCCCAAAGGCCCACGGCTGTAGCACGTACCGACCTTTAGATTCTTATTCAATGTACACATCTCTATGTAACAGATAAGTATTTCTTATTTCGAAATCAAAGCCCTCGGCTGTAGCACGAACCGACAATGATTCAAAAATAAGAACTACTTTTCTATCATGTTGGAAGGGTATGACCGACACAAGCCCGTTGTATCATTGGACAATTACTACTTGATATTATTTAATTTTAGAGGGATTATATTACATTACAATCATAATTATATTATAAAGAGATTCTTCCTTTTAAATTAAATATTCCAAATCAATAATCAATAATCAGATGATTCCCAGATCGGGTGGAGCATTGTCAAGAGCCGTCACTTAATAACCCTTTCTTACAGATAGAAATCTGTTGTTGACAGAATCATCCTTTCTCTCATATCGAAAATTCATATTCAATTACGTGTTTCATAAACACAATAATCTCATGATTGTAATTATAATATTATTCTTAAGGTTATGAAACAATTTCACTATACTAGGTTGTTCAACAAACGCCTTATGTTTATTTAAGTTCACCTAAATCTATCATCGCATGATAAACTAAGCATATATCACATATATAAACATGAATAAACATCAAGGTAGGCATGTTACATTATCTAGCACATAGAACTAAGCATTATACATCTCTATGTATCACATGAAGCATTTAAAATCAATTCAAACGATCAAAAACAGCTTTAAAACACTTCATGGAATATAAACAGTTCAAAACTTTTATATAAACTAAAATTGATCACTCCATTAGATCCGTCTCGGAAAAACGAATCCAACGGTATATTGCACGCCCAAAACGGAGTTATGAAACTCCCAGAAAATTAATTTTAAAATCAATAGACGAGCTGTAACGCATTACAGGAACGCGTTACAAGCCCTGTAACGCATTCCGGTGATGCGTTACACCCCTTTTAAGCCATTAAAGTGTGTAACGCATTCCGTGAATGCGCCACAGGTGTGTAACGCATTCCCGGAATGCGTGACACCCCTTTTTTTTTTTTTTTTATTTTCAGCAGCCGCCGCCGCCTTTTTCTTTCTCGATCAGCGTGCCTGACATTCTCACCTGTTCTGTATGTTCTTCTCCGTACAGCAGCAAATTGTACAGCAGATGCATATACATAATACAAACATATATATATACTATATATACATATATTTATACTTATTAATTTACGAATTTAATTGTAAGAACTTCAAAAATTCATAATAAAAAATCTATACATCATAAAATTATGAAAAAAATACCCAGACAATCTACAACACTTGTAGAACCCAGATCAACATTAAAAATTATTATGAGAAATGATTTCTCATCAGACAAAATTAATCCATAATATAACTTGTAAAAATTATAATTAATTCATACAAGCACATAAAATTCTGAAATTTTTACCACAGATCTATATGCATACAACCTATGCTCTGATACCAATGTTGGATTTTTAACGCAGCGGAGGCATGGAAAAACACTTTTACACATACAAAATCCAAATAAAAGCATACAGATCATGAATAAAAATTCGAGGGATCGAATCTAACCTTTTAAAATAATTCGGAGACAACGATCAGAGATCCTTAGCAGTTGCTCCTCAAGTGTGAAGCACTCCACCGATATCCACCAAGAAAACAATGTTAAGGAGGAGGAAGGAGGTGGAGAGAATTGGGTTTTCCAAACTTTTTGTGTTTTTCGGGTTCAAATAAAATTAGGGTCTATAATAGTGTATTTATAGGCAAAATTTTCAGCTGAAATTTTCCCATAAATATTATTATTATTATCCCATTTATTATTCTTATTAATAATTAAAACACCTTTTAATCATTAATCCTTTTTCTAAACACTTTAGAAATAATTCTCTCTCTTGATTTAATTTCCAAAAATTAAATCTTTTAATTAATAATATTAAGAAATTTTCTTAATTAATTTATAATCAATTAAATCTCATTTAATCAATTATTAAATTTGCCAATTAATTATTTATTTCACAAATAAATAATTATTTAGCCATTATTAATTAATTCCTCCACCATTAAATCATTCTCTTTTTATGGTGTGACCCTGTAGGTTCAATATTAAGCCGGTAGTAGAAATAAATAATAATAAAACTATTTTATCATTATTTATATAAATTCTCTAATTTATTAAATATGATTAATTAATTAATCACATTTATTCTACATCGTGAGGGATACTTCTCAGCATATCGCGACTATCCGGATAATATGAATTCACTGCTTAGAATACCAAGAACCTATTCAGTGAATAGTTACCGTACAATAAACTCCTTCTACCCTACAATGTTCCGATTAAATACAAAGCATGGATCTCGTGTCAAGCCTATCTAATTCAATCACTTGCTTACCATTTACTATGCATAGTTCTATGCAAATTAGAAACTCCTTTCTAATTTCATTCACTCTGGCCAGAGATTCCTGAACTAGCATAAGTGGATCAGCCTTGAACATTCGCTTCCTTCACTGGAAGGGGTAGATCCTTTATTGATCATACACTATTTTCGTGTACAAATTCCTATACCCATAAGAGCCCTAATAATTGTCCCTGGAGACTAAGAACTAAACCAAAACATAGTTCAGTGTACACAAGATGACTATGATGACCTCAAGTCTAAGAATACTTGTACAACTATCACTATGTGAACAACTGCTGACACGTGAGTGAACTCCATCAGTTGTTCAACTGTGCGAGTCGTGTTCAGTGAACTTATTCTATAATAAGCACCTACATACTAGCTATAGTGTCACCATACAAATGTCTATGAGAACAGACATCGTTCATAATGAAGCAAGCATAGTATGTACCGATCTTTGCGGATTATTAATTACCAGTTAGTAATCCTATGACCAGGAACTATTTAAGTTTAGAGTTATCATCTTTTTAGGTCTCACTATTATGATCTCATCATAATCCATAAAAAGCTTTACTCTAAACTATGGTATATCTTATTTAAACACTTAAATAGATAGAGCCCGTAATAAAAACAAAACAAGTCTTTTATTAATATCAATGAAATCAAAACAGATTACATAAAAGTTATTCCTAAATCCTAATACATGATTGAACTTAGGACATATTCCTTTCAGAATTAACCTCTGCCATTGCTCAAGTTAAAGAAGCAGTTCCGGATGAAGAGTTAAGTCTGATATTCACTAAAGCAAGATTGAATATGCATACTTGATTCCTGCATTTAGATAGTTTTGATATCATCAATTGGAACTTGTCTATAATTCTATAATGAACAAGTTGGGGGAGATTGTTAGGAGCAATTATTGATATCAAACAGAAACTATCAGAAGTTCACATCAGAGCTTATATATCAACGGATGCTAATGACATCAACGAATGATGAAATATCAATGGATAATTGGATATTAACAGATGATGATTTCAACGGATAATGAAATCAGTATTTGTCACAGTTGATCTTCGAGGAGGAAAAGGAAACAGGAATTTCAAGGTGGTGAAGGAATTTATCTCAGAAGCAATAGTATAGGTTTCTTTGTTGTTAATAGAATAGGATTCCTTATACATTGGTAGTTGTGCTCTATATAAAGCATAGTTTAGGTTCATGTTATATGTATTGCGACATTGTTATATCTTTCACATAACCTAGCAGCTCTCAAGGATATTTGTTCATTCTTTCGAGATAGTATATGTGTAATAAGTTTTTATCAGTTAATATAAATTTTTTGATTCTGTTGAAGCTTTGTCGAATAAATTGTATTAACTATATTCACCCCCCTACAGTTGATTAAGGGCCTAACATAAGCTTCTAAGCACTTTTTGTTTCTTCTGAATCCGAGTTACGGATCTGAATATACGATTGAACCAGTTTTCTGACACTCTTATCAACACATAATTCATATAACATGTAAGCACCCATTCCATGTATCACATAATTTATACAACATATGGCTAATTTTATCACAACATTCGACTCGATATGTTTAAAACTGCAATCGTGTCGAAATACAACTTTTTGGTAGTTATGCGAATCAGAATGGTTTATAAAATCAAGCGGCCTTTCGAAATAAAATATTTTATGTCTTAAAAGTATTTTTAATAGAAGTAGAATATTTTTCTAAGTTTAGACGTGTTCGTTTCGTATTAAACGGATGAACGGTCTATTTATTATGAGTAAAATAAGAATAATTCAATTAATAATAATAATTAAATTTTAAATACCTTAATAAAAAATTTTAAATCTCAAAATGATTTTTAAATAATTATTTGTCTTAATTATAAATATTTACATTTTATTTAACCATTTACAGATTTGATTAATTAATTAAATGAATTAATCAATTAAATAAATAAATAACTAAAATAAATTATAAATAATAATATCAAATTTGGATTTTTGAAAATAATAAAAGAAAATATTTTTGGAATTAGAACAATTCAGTTAATTGTTAAAATAATTAACCAAATTGATTTAAGAGTTAAAAAGTGTGTTAGAATTTAAAATAAGAATTTTGAATTATTTTTTAAAAATAATTCAACAGAAACATAAATTCAAAATTGGAATTGGGGATTTTTGGGATTAAACCCGGGTCAAAAATGGGTCCAAAAACGGGTCAAGAAACACAACCGGTCCTAATGAATGAAGCCGGAATTTCCTGCCGATTTCTGGGTATTACCAGATTCCGGTCGACGAAAAATAATCCGGCGACAGCAATCACCAAGAAACAGCCTCGATTTGCAGCGGTTTAAGTCCTAAACAATATCAACAATTCAACAACAACAACAACAACGTTGACAATCAAACCCTCGTCTGCAGATTCCTGCCAAAACCGATTGAAAAATTCGGCGAACTCAAGAATTTTCCGATGAAATTCAAAATCCTAATTTCTTAAGTAAAATCAGCAAAACAGATATCAAAACGATGCTGGGAACACGTACAACCTAATCATATAATCAAAATCAACCCAGATTAACTGAATAAAAATTTCCCAAAAATCAATTAAGAACATTCAAAGCTTCAAAACCTGTTAGGGCGAAAATACGCGCTAAAATTACACGCAAGTATATGCGTTCGCAAGTAGTATAAGATATCAATCAGATTCGTTCATACAAAGACTCTTTTTATTTAACTTAAGATTATGCACCTATGCAACAATGGTATGGTCATCGTTTAATGCTAAGACAATAATAGGTTGAGATGTTTATGCCTAAGATTTAAACTAACATGCAAATAACTAAGAGATTAAAAGTGATTGAATTAACTATACAAGACAAACATGAGATTCTAACTCCATTACTACTTCATTCAAAGTCATTGTT